>NC_140126.1:69666565-69827212 GCF_964035555.1 Netta rufina
CAGGGTTTTGTCAGCTGCCAAAGCTGTTTGTCCCTTTCTCCCTCCTTGTTCTTTGAGTAGCTGGAGCTGTCCAGGTTAAGCTTCTACAAATTTCTTAGCCTAGGTGCAAGCTGCCAGCCTTGCCTGAAGGCAGCATGGCAGTCAGCTGACAGTCTAGCAGCAGAAGGTGATTCACACCAAAGGAATCAAACAGCTTTATGACCTGGAATTTGATGCACACAGGACCACACATTTGGTAAAAATGTCACAAGTTGCTCTAATACCAGCCACAAAACCTGCTGCAGAACAAGGCAATCTCTTAAGCCGCCTCTTCTAGAATATGTGGGAGTTGAAGGTCACACTGCCTTTTTGATCTGCCTGTGCACAAATGCACTCTAATAACAGTTATGGAATTGCCTATTAATCTCCTCTATACGGCGGTAAGATGGGGAGACTAATGAATGCTTTTTGTATTTATTGCCTAAAAGTAGATGGAGTACAGAGGCTAATGGTAATTTCAGGTGCACGGTGACTCTGGTGTGTTCTGAAAGGAAGTTTCAAGCCGCTCTAAGAGCATCTCTGTAACTGGAGATACTGCAATCCTTGGAGGCTTTCTGGCAAACAGAATACTGAAATTTCAATATGCAATTCAGAATACTGAAACAGGGCTGTCTTCTGTATCTTGGTACAGTAACTCTGCATAAAATTTTTCCGTAAAGAATGATGTGTCTTCCTGGTGTAGAAAGCCACAATAGCCTTTATTTAAACAGCAGCCCAACTGAAACTGAATATGGATTTTTTTTATCCCTTTGGTTACTATAATCTGAGATTTATTCTAATCTGTTCTTTCAAAGCAACAGTAAAAACACACAGACAACAAAGCCCCACCCAAAAACAATTAAAAAACAAAACAAAACAAAACAAAACAAAACAAAAAAAACAAAAAAAAAAACAACAGTCTTCAGATTCATCTCTAGAAAGGTAAGCCTAATATGTCCAAAGATCTTGTTTGGATACTCAAAGCCTTTTCTGTCTGCATTGAACTCTGCTCACATCAGAGCAGGGAAATGTGGGCTATTAAACTGGAAGACCATAAAGCAGATAAGTAACACACAGTTGAAAGAGGATACCAGTTGCTAGCTGTATGTACTGTTTGGGATGGACCTCCAAAGACCTATAAATTAAAGGACAAGAACTACTGCTTGTTACAAGTGCTTACTGTAGTTTTTTGCCTCGTGTCTTTTTCTCCCCTTACTGGATGCCAGAAGACAGACAAGCTCTGTTCTCTGTCGCTGCTCTGAATTGCAGGTAGTCCCTTGGCATACTGATCTACTGAAAAGGTTGGAGTCATGCTGAAAGTAGGACTTTGCTGTTATATTTAACATGTACCTACAACTATGTCTCTGTTTGTTACTTACCTTTGTAGTAGAGCAAGTGACAGTTGCTTTATAGCCTCGTGCTTTCAGAATGTGTTTAACGAGGCTTAAATCTAGGCTTTTAGAGTGGGGAACTAGGTAATGCTTCTCTGCTGTCTGAGGCACGGACATCAGTTTCTAAGATGAGATTAAGTGCTGTAAAAGAGGCAACCTGAATTATAAACAGTATTGAAAACAAGAAATGCAGGCTCCTCTGTGGGACAGAGATCTTCTAGGAAGCTTTCACACTCTCCTGTTTTTGGTTTGCTGGGTCTTGCCAAGGGCTAATTGCCCTATTGGCAAGGCTGTATTGTAAAAGTTTTTCAAAAGTTTGAAGTACATGACTTGATTTACTGAGAACACTGCTAGGTATAATTTAATGTGGATCTTAAACATGTGATGTTTATGTAAGGCCACCCTGCCTGCAGAAGGGAAGTCTGTAAGAACTAACTGGCTGAATGCAACCAGCTAAAATTATGATAATTAGCTGAAGTATTTAACAGAAGTTCTTTGGGTCTCAAATGCTCCAACTTTAGTGGTTATTCCATGCCAACATGGATGTGTTTGGCTGAACAGGGGGGTCTTTAAAACTAGGTGTCTAGCTTGTGCTTTTCCTCCTGTGTATAGTGCTGTGGCAGTGACTTCATAAAACATCCAGGTAAAGCTTACAAAGCCGGGGAAAATAATTTGTCTTGCCTAATGACTACTGCACTAAGAATTATTCTTCTGAAGAAGTCCAATTAGAGTATACCTTACACTGATTCTACTAGAGTGATTGATCTGAATGTTAAGCATAAGATAAGCCTTAAATTTAAAGAACAAATTAGAGTGGCCAAAATCACTATATATAGTAGCTGTTTTACAGTTATGCTTGCTGTTGTTTTTTCTGTTTGTTTGTTTGTTCTGTTAATTTTGGAGGTGCAATCTTCATGTATATCCAACATCAGCTGGGGAGTGGTACAGAAGGCACTTGCATAAACATTTTTTGTTCTTTGAATTACTTTTTGTCATGGATTTGGGGTGACAAAGACCATTTCTAGCAGAGAGCTCTGACCCATGAATTTGGTGAATAAGGCTACCATTGCCAACCTAAGAGTAAGCAAATCATCTGTCTGGGTAAACTTTCAGAAGAATAAAATGCAAAGTGCAGTTTTAAAACTGACATTAGTCTTAGTCTATGTTGTCCCAAGTGAACAAAAGCAAATCAACAGTGGTAGAGCAGAGACTAATCCTGCTGAAGCTTAGAGTTAGCTTCCATCAGAAGAATTACTTTGCAGTCTGGAGAGTAAGCGTAACAGGAGAGGACAGACAGCTAAATACAGCAGAGCTGGTAGTCCTGGAGACTGCCTGGGGCTTACATATTATATAGAAATGAAGAGAACTGGTGAAGGTGAAATAGGAGTAAGATGAAAGAGTAGATATGCTGGCAGACCTTTGTCACTTACACAGGTATGCTCAGGAAAGCAGACTCTGATAGATGACCAAGTATGCAATTTAGCAAGTACTTCTGGACGGCTCTGGGCTGGACTACTCGAGCATGTGCCACATCAAAATGGTTTGTTTTCTTTTGGTCAATATGGTGCTGTCACTAAGACTGGATGTTCAAAGACTCCTGAACTCCACAGGAGAGTCCTATCAAGGAGCTCTAAATACTTCAGAATAGGGGGAGGGAGAAGGTAGAATCGTTATGTTTTCCAAGTTTCCTTGGACTGAACAGCTTTGTTTGAATGTCAGGTGTGTGTGTGTACACACGTGTGGGTATGTGTGTGTATATATACACACAGACATACGTATATATGTGCTTGGATGTTACTGTAGTGAAAAGTGTGTAGCTCAGCTGGCATTTCCTTTACAGCTGGAGCTTCAACGTGGGTAGCATTAGGGGAAAAACACCTTAGGCTGTACTGAAAGTACTTAATGTACTTTTCTGGACTTAACTTGTCCATCTCTCTGAAGCTGTAATGCAGAATATTTAGACTAGATCTTCTACAAGATAATTCAGAGCATGGTTTGCATCAATTCTGATATATGGTTCCTCTTAACAAACATAAAATTTCACTTCCTGTTAGGAGTGGAGTTTGACTGCTTAGTATGTTTCCAAACAGAAGTTTTTTTTGTCTTTTGAATCTTGTTCGTTTTGCTTCTTTCTCTCAGCCACTTCCTGAGAAATTTGTGGTGAAGGGTGTCGTTGATCGCTTTTCTGAAGAGTTCGTGGAGACAAGGAGGAAAGCGTTAGACAAATTCTTGAAGAGAATAACCGATCATCCAGTGCTTTCTTTTAATGAGCACTTCAACGTGTTTCTTACTGCCAAGGTAAGGTGGTAACTTCAAACCCAGTCACTGACATGGACAGCAGAACAGGCACATTTGCAGTCTCTTTTGAAATGAAAGTAAAAAGGCAATTATATAACTACATGTGCGGGTCAGAACTTTCCCTAAAATACCAGCGTTATTGGGGGACCCTTAATGTTGCCTATGTGTGACAAGTATCAGCTTTCCTTTTCTTGAAGACAGACATTTTGGAGATTGATGAATTCAGTTCTGTAGTGCTTGTTTTGCATTCACGTATAAATGCTCCAAGAGGAGTGTATTCTAAATCATACTTTTATGATGCAAGAGGCATTGAGAATTTAGTAGATTGTAAACTGTGCAAAATCCTCTTTTGGGGGAGGAGGGAAGTAGGGGAGGAAGAAAGATCTCTTGCACAGAAGCTTGCAAATTTATTGACCTCTTTTTTTTCCCCTCCTTGTCTGTACCTTCTGTGCTGTTTGCACTTCTTGCTTCCAAAGTTAAGGGTGAAGATTTCGTTCTTGTTTGTCCTTGGTCAACAATTTCATGCTCATCTTTTGCATAAAGCATCCAGGAACTGTGTAATTTTCTTTGGCTGTCTTTTGAACTGCATTTTAAACAAGACCAGGGTGACTTGCAGTCATGCTTGGATTTGACCTGATAAGTGAGGAGAGCTGTGAAAGCACATCTCCCCAGTGTTACATTACATTAGCTTGCTCAATTTGACACTTAATTTGAGCTCACTTCAGGCTACTGCTCTGCTTGGTAGTAATGTGAGACTCAATCTCAAGTTCCCTTTTCTTTTCCTCCATTTATGGTGAACTTTACCACTAAAGGAAGTCCAAAATGCAGACCTTGCCTTGATGATTAAGTATCAGATAGATTTGTTCTGCTTTAGAGCCGTCAAAGCATGATGCAACTTTCTTAGCTGTTTAGTTTTCTTCCATCACCCTTCCACCCCCATGAAATGAATGATAAAAGCTTTATCCTTAGCCCGGGGCAGTGTTTGCATTAAAAATGCGGAGTGTCTAGGGAGGCTGAGGGGAAAAAAAAAAGACACGCAGTCTCCTGGCTGTCTTTAGTGTTGGTACATTCTTTATTGTAACAATGAGAAATCAGTTCAGTCTATTAGGACGTTAGAATTTAGTTATTGCATAAAGTCACGAGACCACCTCTTGGCTGAAAAAGGAAAATGCCCTTTCTTTGAGTTCCCTGTTTGGACTAGTAGGATGCCAGAGTACTTGAGAGAATGAGTGAATAATTTTGGTTTACAGGGACGTTTTCTGATGCCTACTTACAGATAATGTGTAGAACAGACAGAAGGCAAGAGTCAAGGAACCACTCCATTTTAATGCAAACATAATTCAAAATGATTGATTGTACCTCCTAAGATGTCAGGTTCTCTTAACCAGACTTAGGCTTATATAAGTACTTGGAAAGAACAGCATATTGCATGTGTTGAAGCTGGCATTTGTATTTTTTTTTAAAGAACACTTAAGCCTTAGGTCTGGTCTATGCTTCCATATATTGATTCTTGACCTCTGTGGGCCTGCTTAACTTGAAAAATCCCTTCCTCATGCTGTTCATAGCTCTTAGGCTCGTGTTGAGATGTTGAATAGTGACCCCTGCTGGAAAGAGTAAAATGCAAAATGGATAGCATCTGGTCTAACTAAAAACATTTTTTCTGACATGCTGTCAAGGTGAAATCCCCCGAAGATTGCTGATAAACAAGCATGTTAACATAGGTTTCCTGAATGTTGGTTTATGCAAATCTGTAAAGTGTTAGCAAGGAAGCTTAAGCTGTCTGTGCAGGCAATATGGCTACATCTAAGATTGTGTGAGCTGCAGGGTCTTGTTGAAAAGCTGTACTAGTCTCCTCATGCTGTGCTTTTTCTGTGTACTGTCTTCCCTTACCTCCTGTCTGACCACACAGCTAGCATGAAGACGCTGCTGAGCAAATAGACATACAGTTTGTAGCTCTGTACGAGGTGATCAGAACCAATGGATACAAGTGCATAGCACTGGTATTGTAGGACGTGACTTAAAAGTATGTCATTGTGGTGGTTTCACACCACTGGACAGCTAAGCAACATCGTGTGACTTTCTCATTCTTCCTCTGTAGCAGAACAGAGAGGAAAATATGGTGAAAAAATCTCTCGACTTGAGATAAGGACAGTGAGATCACTCACCAGTTACCATCATGGGCAGAACAGACTCGGCATGGGGGAGACGAATGTAATTTATTGCCTATTAATAACAGACTAGAGCAGTGAGAACTAAAAGCAAAGTAAACATACCCTCTCCCCATCCAGATTTTTCTACCTCCTCCCTCTGAGCAGTGCAGGGCAATGGAGGCTGTGGTCAGTCACTGACACTTCATCTCTGTGCTCCCTCACGGTCCCTCTCTGCCCCTGCTCCATGCAGGGTCCCTCCCATGGGATGCCGTCCTTCCCCAAATGAGCCTGCGGGGGCTGCCCACAGGCATCAGCTCTTCAGGAACAGCTCCGTGCTATGGGGTCCATCCCCCAGGAGCAAACTGCTCCAGCACGGGTCCCCCACGGGTGGGCGGCAGCTCCCCCCAGACCCCCTGCTCCTGCGTGGGCTCCTCTCCACGGGCTGCAGCTCCGGCCCGGGGGCTCTCCATGGGCCGCAGCCTCCTCCAGGCCACATCCACCTGCTCCACCGGGGGCTCCTCCACCCATGGGGGGGCTGCAGCGTGGAGATCTGCTCCATGTGGGACCCATGGGCTGCAGGGGGACAGCCTGCTCCACCAGGGGCCTCTCCCTGCACGGGCTGCAGGGGAACTGCTGCTGCCTGCCTGGAGCACCTCCTGCCCTCCTTCTCCTTCACCGAACTTGTCTTCAAGGCTGTTTCTCTTGCATTTTAGCACTCCTCTCTCCCAGTTGCTGATCTGCAGCATTTTTTTTTCTCTTTCTTAAACATGCTCTCACAGAGGTGCAGTCACTGATTCAACTTTGGCCAGTGACAGGTCATTTTTGGAGCTGGCTGGAACTGGCTCTTGCCTAACATGGGGCAGCTTCTGGATGTCTCTTAGAGGCCACCCCTGCAGCCCTCCTGCTACCAAAATCTTGCCATGTAAACCCAATGCAGTCACTTCTAGCATGAATGAATGAATGGCAGGAACAGTCTTGGTGAAAACAGATCTGCTTACATCACTATTTCCTATGGCAATACAGGAACATGAGAAAGTCAGTCCAAACAGAAGTGTGGGCCACTTACTGCTCATTTGTAGTATACTTCATACTGTTATCCTGAAACGCTTACCTATCTCTAGAGGTAGTCTTTTTAGTGCTTGGCTGCACAACTTTTACAAAGTTGTACGTCCAAGGCTACATGCCTCTTGGCTTCACAATATTTGGTCTTGACTGGGAAGTATCCTTTACCGGGTTAATCTTCCAACATGCAAGTAAAGTATTTCTAAACTGTTTTTTCTAACTTTCCAGGATCTTAATGCATACAAAAAGCAAGGAATGGCATTGCTGTCAAAGATGGGGGAGTCAGTCAAATACGTCACAGGAGGCTACAAATTAAGAAGTCGTCCACTGGAATTTGCAGCCATTGGAGAGTATCTAGACACATTCTCTCTAAAACTTGGTACCATTGACAGAATAGCACAACGGATTATCAAGGAACAATTGGGTAAGGAAGTAAGGTCTTCTGTTGTAATACTTCAGTGTGAGTGCTCTCTGTCCTATTCTGATAACACAACCTGCATCAATGATTCTGGCATGTAATGAGCCACACGCAGAGTAAAATCTAATGTCTCACCTTTGTTATACTAACCTATTTTCTCATAGGCAGAATTATTTCTGGGAGGACTTACAGGAAGAAGAAAACCTGTAGATTTTAGCTGGAAGAGTACACATGGCATTATGAGTAGAGGAGGATAGCCTTCGTAGACCTGTCTTCACAAAACAAAGTTTTACATGTATACATGTAAAAGATGACTGACTACTGCACAGATGAAAATGTCTTTATGTGTGGAATATTGTAGGAGCAGTCATTTAAGCTGGTGGTAGTTTGAACTTGTCATCTCCATGCAGCTGTGGAGCCCTGGCTATTAAGATGTTAATGCAACACTAGACTTGACTGCTAGAAGAGTTCATGTTTGCCAAGATTGGTCATAGATTCTTCTTTCTGGCATGAGTGCAGATCCTTTTGTCTAGCTCTATGTTTATCTTCTTTTCCCTTTGTCTCTTGCAGAATACTTGGTGGAACTACGAGAATATGGACCTGTTTATTCAACGTGGGGCGGGCTGGAGGTTGAACTATCAGAGCCACTGGAAGGAGTATCTGCCTGCATTGGGAACTGCTGCACAGCTCTTGAAGAACTCAGTGAAGACATGACAGAAGACTTCCTGCCTGTGCTTAGGGAATATATACTGTACTCGGAGTCAATGAAGGTAAAGGGAGCATGGTCGCAGAAGACACTGTTACTATGTTTGCATGGAGTGATGTGACAGTGAGTTCATTCTCTAAGGGTGAGAAGGCTTGGTGGTGGAAGAAGAGGGAAGTTAAATAATTGAAATAGGATGATGTTTTCATAATTAAGTCAAAACTAGGTATGTTTAGTAGCAGGGTACTGCATAGGTAGCAGTATCTGCTCTGCTATTCAGTCAACATAAGGCCAGTAAAGCTACGGTGTGCATAAAATGTTGAAAAGATGCTCCTTTATTTGAGTAGTAGGTGATTTTCTGTAGGAGGCATCCTACAGCTGCCTAGAATCTTCTGTTTGAATTGTAGGAAAGTCAGGTGTGGGTCATATCTTCACTGCTGGATCAATGCCTGAATCAGCCTGTAGAGAAGATGGCACTCACAGCTTCTGTCACTTGTATGCAGCAGTGTTGGATGGCTTCCTTTAGAACAAGTTGTCCAGATGACAAACAGTGCTTCCCCTTTCATCCTGTACACTAGGCAGGATGTGTCTGTCCAGCTGCTAAGATCTGTTTACTAAGTAATTGTTTAAAGATATTACTCTGTGACTGTTAGTCTAAGAACTTGATACCTTACCACTTACGCATAAATAATAAAAGCTACTTCAGTACAATTTTTATTCCCTTGATATTAAGAAGCATTAGCTGTAGATCTCGTCACATAAGAAAAAATTACTTAGTTAATTGTGTTGGAAAGTGAAAATGAGAACTCCATTTCTGGTTTTTAGAGCTTTTCACTGTACGCCCATGGTACAGTATATATTAGCAGCCCCTGTGCAGAGTACTAGCAGACAAATTCCTTCTGAGGACTTTCCTCTTGGAACAACCATTACAAGGGCATGGTATATACTCTTTTAGAGATATGTAATAGATTGTTGGGAACCTACAATCTGAGCATGGTAGTCCTTCTTCATCTTAATTTTAGTCCTCCTACACTTCTCAAAGACATTTATTTTACAGATTTCTCTTCCCAGCTTCAGATGGCTGGTTGCAAGACTTCTGTCTTGCCTGGCTGAAGCAAGATATTCTTGCATGAGGCTTTGTACTAATTCTCTGAAGCTACTGTTTGCCTTCATGATATTCGTGGTATTTCATAGTATTCAACCCCAACATAAACTTGATGCATTTATTTTCCAGTACCATTAACGTTGAAGTATTGCCGGAACATTTCCAGAAGGAGCTAGAAGCCTTGACATGGGGTGTTCAAATTCCTTTTGTAGCAAGTGGTGCACGTGTGTGTGTGTACTTAAACAAGACGTGAGGTTAGCAGCTAAAGCTTTTACCCCAGAACTTCTGGCTTTTCATGATACGAATGCCATGATCTACTGGAAATGGCATCTGAAGTGGCAAACTAATTTGTAGGAGGTGTTTTGCACAAAGGTAGAGGGAGAAAAAAAGCTTTTAGAATGAGGCTCTGTCAGATGATAGCAAAGACACTAAATGCAGTCTCCAAGCTAATAGTCTAGTTGCATTTTTTTTCTCTTTTTGCTGCAAGTCTTTAATGCTGCTCTCCCTGTGGTAAGTGTTCTTTAACTGCCTGAAGTACCACTTTAGTTGAAGAAACCTGTGCTTTGTAGCTTAAATGCTAGGCTGTTGACTTGGCTTTCAAGTGCCCTAAAGGATTTTGCTCCTCCTGTCAGTTGTTCTCTGGTAACTGGCTGAACATGCTCATTGTGTTGGTGCTTAGGAACCGGTTGGATCTAGAAGCCTCATTCGCAAAATATCAGTTAATAACAAATAAGGGTTATGCTGCTAAGTGTCAAGCTTGGTCATGTCATTAGCTTTAGCACACCTGAAAATCAAGAATAAAAGCCTCTATTAGCTAAGGCAGACTGTTCCTCTTTTCCACCCCTTCTGAATACCAAGCCTGAAATTTGTCATGTCATACCGAGTACAGATTTTTTTATGCTAAAACGTATAAATCTGTTACTATTGATGCAGTAAGCAGCAACAGCGCTGTCGTGCCAGACTTAGAAACCGAAGAAGTAACTAAAAAGGAGGTTTCTCCCTCTCCAAAAGAGTGTAAGAGGCTTGCTACTGAAAGAGCTGTCCTCTTCACTAGCAGTACATTCCTATTCATCATCTGCTTTGAAGCCTGGTAGTGAAATTAAAATCTACCTGGATCTTTCAGAGCACAGTTTTTGATAGGGTACACGAGGGAAGGTGTCTTCAGGTCTTAGGAATTCACTACAACCTTGATAGCTTTTTCTGTTGAAAGTTGTACCCCAGCTATAGGTAAGGGAATTTGATCTGTGGAGCGGTCTGTAGCCGGGTGACTGCCCCTCAGAGTAAGAGCTGCCAGGATTATTTTCACTTCTTTTGGTGATGACTGATTCCTTTAGTGTCTTAAGGAGCAGTGTTTTGCCTGGTGGGGCCAGCCTGAGGGAACCACACATTCATAGCAAAAGCCCAGTAATTCTGGTTGAAATAAACATTAGCTCTTTCCAGGGAAGCCACATCTCTTGGTTCTGACTGGATTTTTTTTTTTGAAAGATTTGCAGAAGTGGGTGGAGGCTGGGATTGTGGGCTTGAGTTAAAATATATGCTGGTAGTGGCTGGGAGAGCTTTTCTAAAACACAGGCCACGCATGAGATGGCCAGACAGTGTCTGGAATCCTGGTGCAGATGAAGCCCTAATCAGCAAATGTGCAATGCTTTGTTTTTGGTAGTGTGCTGGTGTTCCATGGGAGGCACGTGCAGAGGACAAATTCTGTTCTAAATAATGTAGTGCTGGTATTAGAATCTTGTGTGCTTAATACTGCTAGAAAGGCCTATCAAATGATGTGGTTTCCAGCTGTGTGCTTGGACACTACTTTAAAAATGCATTAGAAGTAAGCATCACATGAATAGCTAACAGCCTCTGTAGAGGCATGCAATAAATAAGGATCTTTTTATGAGCTCTAATTGTAGTAAGAAGCTACGTGCAGTGCAAATGGCATAGCTTTGCAGCCTGAGAAAGGAGGCTGCTGGCAAACTCCTGAAGCTCCTCCAATGATAGAGGCTAAGGTTTTAATGAAATACAAAAGGGAGAAGGACCCACCTCACTGAGAGCAGGCTAAGTCTCACCTTTTGAATAGGAACCAGTGGTTTTATTCCTTTCAGAACTAAATGAATCACGGAAACATTTAGGTTGGAAAAGGCCTCTAACATCATCAAATCCAACCGTTAACCTAGTATTGCCAAGTCTATCACTAAACCATGTCCCTAAGCACCACATCTACATGTCTTCTGAATACCTCCAGGGACGGTGACTCCACTACTTCCCTGGGCAGCCTGTTCCAGTGCCTCACTCACAACCCTTTTAGTGGAGAAGTGTTTCCTAATTTTCAACCTAAACCCTCCTGATTGTAACTTGAGGCCACTTCCTCTTGTCTTATCGCTTGTAGCTTAGGAGATGAGACCGACCCCTACCTTGCTACACCCTCCTTTGGGGTTGTTGCAATTGTGTCCCCTGAGACTCTCCTCTTCTCTAGGCTAAAAAATCCCGGTGCTCTCAGCTGCTCCCCATAAGACTTCTTCTCTATACCCTTCACCAGCTTCGTAGCCCTTCTCTGGATATGTTTCAGGGCCTCAGTGTCCTTGTAGTGAGGGACCCAAAGCTGAGCACAGCACTCGAGGTGTGGCCTCACCAGAACCACGTGCAGAGGGACAACCACTTCCTGAGTCTTGCTGGCCACATGATTTCTGCTACAAGGATGCTGCTGGCCTTCTTGGCCACCTGGGCACACTGCTGAAGTGTGTGGTGTGTGGCTTTTTGTCTGGTGGTGTTTTTTTCCGTTTTTTTGTTGTTTCCTTCTCTGTGAGGCCTTACCTAGCAGAAGTGTTGCATAGACAGTGGTAGATCTGAGGATACTTAGTACAGAGCTTTTCTGAGAAGCAGCTGAAGCATTAACACATTCATCCACAGCTGAGAAGAAATTGCTTGGAGGTGCATGAGGAAATGCATCCTGTCACGTATGGGATGAATAAAAGGGAGAGCAATGTTTTTCTCACCACTTTCAGGTCAACCATTAATGGATAGTCAAAACAGTATTCAGAAGCATATTGCTGATGGTCCGTAGTGGATGACTTAGGCACTTAAGGAGAAATAATATACCCGCCCTTTGAATCTAGTCTGCTGATACCTGTTAATCATTGGCTAGTATGGGTTTAGATCCTGCTTACTGCATGAACTACATGCTCATGGAGGCTAAATGCAAGTGCTGGAGACAGTCGTTTTTCTGAGGGGAAAAAAAAAAACCCTGACTTAATTGACTTAGGTTCAAGGGGCAATATAAAGTGGAAATACCCGTTAAATCAGTCAGGCTTTTGTTCTGCTGGTAACCTCAAACACTCCAGGGCTGTTCCACATAGCAGCTTAGATTCCGAAACAGATGGGAATGTTGTATGTGTTGTTTGTTTTTTTTTTTTTTTTTTTCAAGGAAACAGGACCAATTGCATGCTTACTATTGGGCACAAAAGAGAGGGTTAACCTACTGAAGGTGCATTTTTAGTTTTGTCCCCTTTATTGCCTAAACCAATAGCAACTTTGTGGGTGGAGTGCCTGTTCCAGTTATCGTGGACTGAGTTTTTTAAGAATACTGGTTGCACTGTCTGCTGCCTGTGCTCTGTCAGCAGTAATTCTTCCTCCCCATGGAGTGAAGTTCATCAGAATAACTGCGGTGGTGACCTTCCCTTGGCTTGAGGGGGAGAAGAGGGGAGATGGTGATTACTGTTCATAAGGTTTTGTCTCGAATGTCTCGAATTAGGAAACATCTTGTCTAGATTTTAGGTCTTAGAGCTACTTAGAGCTCTGAGAGCTACTTCTCTGTAGAGAAATTTTCAGTAGGCTAGCATTATACATGGCTAGTCCTCCTTCATTAGCTTTGTCGGAAACTGTTAAAATGACTAGTTACTGCCCATTGTTCTAATGAGAAATTACTTAAGTGTGGCAGAAAGGAGCACTTGAAGCATGAACTGGCAAAGCTGGCTGCAATAGGAGCTGTAATTTTACAGGTACCTCAGCAGCGAGTGTTGGCCCACTTCCCTCCAAGCATTTTCAATAACTTTGCATCAACTGAATTAGAAAACATTACTGGTTGTTTCTCTTGTAAAGCCTGAAGAAATGTTGCTCAGTGTGGGACTAATACTTGCTTTTGCGGATGCAGAACTGCTTATTTTTAGTACTAATTAAAAGACTAATATCTATTGATTGTTTTTATGTTGTAAGCCTATGGCATAACCTTGGCAGAGATCTTTCCGTGTGGACGTAGTAAAATATAAGAATAAAGTCTTTGGTTCTCTATTCTGAGAAGCCTCTGTCAGTAAAATGTTTATCACGTGAAGCTCACTTGGATATCTCAGTACTTTAACATAAAATGTTCTTTTCATAAGCTTAATTCTTTCATTTAGAAACAAAACTAAAAAAAGTCATAAAAGCAAAGCTGACATTCTATCATAAGGTTGTAACAGCTTGCTAAAAGGACTTTGAGGAGTCTCTGCAAGTGAAAAGGGAGCTGTAATGCTTTTTTGTGGTAGCTTTCATGACTCTCAGCCTATGCTCTTGTCTTTCTTCTTGAGTCTATCAAGTGCTTTGCACTAGTCCTTGACAATTTTGATGCTTTTGTTTATATCCCTTAGATTCTAGTAATAGATCAACTGATGAACTGAATTTACATACCCAATTTACTTACACTCTTGATTATTTGAGAGCTTGTATCTTGCATGCTCCCAGCTTGTCTGAAAGTTGAGTTTTATCTGCCCCTCCAGCTGCTGGAGCGAAAATACTCTATTTTTTATAAACTTGCTTCCTAAATACTGTAAAAGAGTACACAGTGAAAGGCAGACTTGGGATTGTGTTAGTACTTAAGCTGTTTCACTTTGCAGTGTCTTGCAAGCTGGAAGGGGAATGAACAGGAGGATCCCTCTCACACCTACCTTTTCTTTTGTCCACAGAACGTGTTGAAGAAGAGAGACCAAGTTCAAGCGGAGTACGAAGCAAAACTGGAAGCAGTAGCCTTGAAAAAAGAAGACCGTCCAAAGGTTAGCACTTCAAAGTCCTCTGCAAAAACAGCCTGCACTTCCACTGCTTTCTGAGAACACTGAAGAAATAGAGCTTGGTTTGTCTTGTTCTGACTTCCTCTTTGCAGTGTAAACACTTTTGGGCAGAACAAGAGTTTGGTGGCAAGCTGGTGCAGAATGAAGACCTAGGAATGAACATACATAACTTGTCTAGAAACATCTTGTACCACGATCTCCCACCATTTAGAGTAGGGTGGCTCTGACCTGCGTAATGTTTAAACAGCCAGCATGCAGTTGGAGTCTTCAGTAGCATGGCCTGAAACAGTGATAGTAGAAGAGTCTCTGGCAATTTAGTGCTATGGCAGCTGGCTGAATCGAGTTCCTGGACCCTGGCACTGCTGAGCTTTGTTGTAGGACACCAAATTTGATTGTGAGAGACTCCACATCTTGCCCTTTCTGCTAGGTGGGTATTTCCATGTCATGTTGAACATACACAGCAGGTGTCAGGGGGTGACAGGCTTTGGCTGGGCTTCATGCAGAAGCAAAGGTCTAAACTGGTGTGCTTATGCTGCCACCTGCTTTTTGCATGAAGAGATGTGCAGGAGCTGTATCTTAAATCACTGCAACTTTGACCAGCAATGAAAGCTGGATTTTTCTGCTCCCTTTGCTTGTTTTTTTTTTTCTTTGGCTCTCCTTCATTTTAGTGGTAATGAGTGAGGGATGACTTCCAAGCATTAGAGTTACTGTATAATAATCTTTGAGGAGGTTCAAGTCTTTATTAAATATCATGTCTTCAATCTATTTTTGAAGCTGAAGAGGACAGGCCACAGAAAAGCAAACTTTTTTCCAGTCCTGCGCTTGTGTATGACACAGATGCTGTCAGAAGTAGTACCAGGATTAGATATCTTGTGCTCTTGTATTTCTATATCTTGTCTGCCCCACTGCTGGCTGGCTTGATATGTACTTAATGTAGTTTTATGTGAGCACATCTTCTAACCTGTTGTATATAGGATGGATGGATCTAAATCTAGCATGTCCAGGAGCCAGTTGAGGTGTTTAGACGTGTTTAGATACTTGATTTTTATAAAGATCTCAGTACGGTGGAGCTGCTGAACTTTGCTAATCCCTTTGGAGCTCACTTCACAGTGGAATTATTAAGTAAAGTGCTGCATTTAAAGGGCTGTCTAAGAATTTTTGGAATGCTTAGGTTTGCTCTCCAGAGTGTCAGAAGCATATGTTTTGGTAACTCCTTGTACCTTTCTTTCATAGCATAAGACCTTTATGCCATTTAAAAGGGGAAGCTGAACAAATTATTAGAATTCCTTGCATGCTTGCAAAATACTAGCTCACAGTTCTCAGATCCTTGACACTTTGAGTGGAATGTCCTCATCTGTACGAACGAATAGCTTAGACCTGTTGCTAGCAACATGTCTTAGATCCAGTGATTTCTCCTGCTTAAGAATTGCTAAAAGCAGACGGGATGCATGAGCTGGGTTATGCAGTGAATGGCATTTGTGTCCCTTTCAGCATATTTAGCTGATTTGGCAGAAATTAAGAAAAAAAAAGGGGGGGCAGCAACTAGTTATGGATAAGTAAATAAGGGCATATTATTGTTTGTTTACCTCTTCTACTGGAGGGCATTCTGGTACTCAGAGTACACACAGGTCAGACTGGCTTCATAGAACTCCATTGATGTCATTAGGTAGTTCTCAAATCTGATTAAAAACTCGTCAGGCTATAAATGCAAAAGGCTTGTAGAGCTACTATAAATGTTTGCCAGCAAATAGTGCTCAGAATGATAGTTTCCACCAAAATCAGTGTAGCTTCTCCTGTACGCACGATGCTTTTAACACTAGAGTAACAGCATTAGTGCAAACTGTATCCTTTGTATTTCTAAACAAGTACAGTTGAGAAGTGCTGCTTACTTTATTGTTGATAGACTGGAGCTGTTTTTGCAGTAATCCAACTAAGGTAGTAAATTGCAGACATTGTTTCCCTTTAATGAGATGAAATCCACTTTTAATGACCTAATTTAGCTTGCCTGCCTCAAGGATTTGTAGTTCTGTTATCTGTGGGAACAGTTGTTATGGCAGTATAGACCCTGAAGTAGAAGATAATGACGTGTTTAGAGTTGGGGAAAAGAAAACAGCTTCTAACAATGTGTATATCCAAAGAACTGGAAAGGTAGAAATACCATATATAGTTACAGTCCTGAATAGGACCAGTGTGTGTGCAGAGGCCTTCACGAGGCCTGTGGAGACTTAGTTGGAGTTCATTGCTGTAGTTCTGTATGCTTTATAATTTTATCATACGTGACCCATTTGCTGGCCACTGGGTTGTTCTTGTAGCTCATGTTCATACAGCCCTCTCAGCCTGACCTGCAGGAGAACTGGCTATGAGAAAGAAAACATTTTTTTTTTAAATCTTCAGTGCAGTTTTGGATCTTGGCAGAAGAAGCAGGAAGCTAGCGAGCACTTAGAAACTAACTTAATTGGGAAATCTTATGTGGTTTTGCTTCCAGACTTCATGACTCTTGATAGCCCTTTCTTTCTTGTTAAGAGAGCAGAATGCTTAAAAATGGTGCAATGCATGCTTGTGCCTTAAGGGAAGCACCTTGTGAGCCTTCCATCCAACTGCCTTGGGAGTTCTTGTCTGAAGCCTATGAGAGATCTTTGTCATGAGTTGCAGGAGACTGGATTCTGTAGCCAAATTACAGCACTCGGAGAAGGCAGAGGAAATGTTGTAGCTACTGAGCCCCAAACTGCTGGTAGCATAAATCCATTTGTTGCGAGTAAAGGGATACTTCAATGGAGGAGGTGTTGCCTGTCTCTTGGAAAGCTTTAATGGACGCCTGATGCAGGATCTTCTCTGACCATTATTAATCTACAAAGTACTTTGGTGATCTTCCTAATCCAGATGCTGGAGAACAACAAGAGGTGATATGTTTCTGCCTAGATCTCATATCTTGCCAAACTGCAAGGTAGTAGTAAACTCCTACCCATGAAGAATTTTTACATAGTCTGTTCATCTTCTTCCTTTTTCCACAACCCTCAGGAAAAAAAAAAAAGAGAATTTCCTAAAAGTATCAACCGCAACAGGAGCCATAACAGAATTCCACAAATACTCTTCATGTTGCCCTTTGGCTTTGTGCAGTTTGCAGTTTCCAAGTCTAAGCCTGCTAGTCACATTGATGTGAGTAGTGGACTTCAGTGGTTTCCTCTTTGGATGTGTCAGGCTCAGTATGCATTTATTGGCAAGCTTCTTGTCCATGTGGACCATATGGCACAAGGAGAAGGAAGAGAATGGTGTTTGTGATTTTCCTTGCATTTGTAAATTGTTCCAGTAGGTGCCTGATGACATACAGCACATTGGTTAAGACAATAGGGTATGGAACACAAGTCCTGTGAGGAGTGGCTGAGGGCACTGGGGTTGTTTAGTCTGGAGAAGAGGAGGCTCAGGGCAGACCTCATTGCTCTCTGCAACTGCCTGAAAGGAAGGTGTGGGGAGCTGGGGGTTGGCCTCTCCTCACAGGTAACGGTGATAGGACCAGAGGGAACGGCCTCAAGTTGCACCAGGGGAGGTTCAGGTTGGCAATGAGGAGACATTTCTGCTCAGAAAGAGCAGTCAGGCATTGGGACGGGTTGCCCAGGGAAGTGGTGGAGTCACCGTCCCTGGGGGTGTTCAAGGAAAGATTGGACGTGGTGCCTGGGGACATGGTTTAGTGGGTGACATTGGTGGTAGGGGAACAGATGAACCAGATGATCTTGGAGGGCTTTTCCAACCTTTATGATTGTATGAATACCATTTTCTTTGACCTAACTTGCTTCTATCTTGAGGTCACGACTAGTGTTGTAAGCCTTTTCAGTCTCTTTGTAGACCTGCAATGTTTGTCCTTCCAGATTTCTTGCATTGCTTACGCGTGACTACAAGTTCAGTGTTGGGCCAGTTGAGATCATTTGGGCCAAATGAGTCAATGCCTCCAGTTGCCTTTGTGTTATTATCATCAGTGCTTTGCATTTAAACTTTTTTACAGGCAGCTTGTAAGGTTAAAGCTAGAGGCTTAGAAATTTTGTTCTGCAGACAAAGCTGATCACTGCTGTTTTTCTGTTGTGGTCAATATCTAACTCTGAAGTCTCTCAGCTCTTTGGGAGAAACCTGGGTCTTTGTTGCTTCACTAGTGAAGACTGGGAAACACCTAGTGAAAGGTGTGAATGGGAAGGAGGAGAGGAGGCTTGCTGTGGTCAGTCTGCTCAGATTGAGAACTAGGGACCGAGCCTATGTGCTCAGCACTTGTACAGATTGCCTTTCCTCTTCATGTGCCTCCCGCAAGCTCTTCCTCAGCCTGTCTCTGTATCTGGCATGGAGTGGGACAAGCAGAACTGCCAGCCACCTTGAACAGCAAAGAACAAATTAATCAATCCTGTCTCCTTCCTAACACAGAACTGGGACTTCTCCCTGCAGCCATAACTGAGTTCCTTCAGGGTAACCACTAGACTGTTACTTCCCCTTTTCTCTGTGGCTTTTTCTCAGGGAGACTGAGCTGATTTAGCAGTCTAACCTTCTCAACTACAGTTGCAATCTTGATTTATTTTTCTACAGGTACCCACAGATGTTGAGAAATGTCAAGACCGAGTAGAATGTTTTAATGCTGACCTGAAAGCAGATATGGAGAGATGGCAGAACAACAAGCGACAAGACTTTAGGCAGCTACTCATGGGGATGGCAGATAAAAACATCCAGTACTACGAGAAGGTATGTGGTGCTGCTGTAGCACTGGCAGGAATAAAAGTGATTAATTTTCCTCTAAGGTGGTGATTATTCTTCAGAAAATGTTCATGCTGTCTTGCAGCAAAGAACCTTGGACATCTTAAAGCAGTTCTTAAGTGCTATGGAAGCTGCTCTTTGTCAGCAGCTTATATGGAGTTGTTGGTCACGCTCAAGAGATCTGCATGAGATTAGCAGTCTAATGCAAGGCAGTCGTGTAACAGTACTTTGTACTGGATGCTTGTCTGTCTTGGTTCTCGAATTGAACAAATTGTTGATCAGCAGTAGTTTGCTTCCTAGTTGGTGGTGGTGAAGGAAAAAGACTAAAATTGCACATTCTAGTAATACTATAAAACTAGATAATCTCTCAATTCTGCCTTTTATGAATCAAACTGCATGCATTAATGTGCTCCTTGGACCTGTATATAGATTACACCTGCTATGGCTAGGCCTGGAAATACCTAGCGAGTTATACCTTTGCCCTTTCTGAATTTCAGTATTTGTGCTCTGATTAAATGTCAGATGATTTCCTTTTAAAGTGAAAGGAGTTGAAATGCTTATGCTGGCAGTCCAGTTTTCCTTCGTGTGAGAAGAACAATGTTACCAAATCCACATATCAATATATTAAACAAACAAACAAAAAAACCTTACTAGGTGTATGCATGGTGACTTGCCTCATGTTTTTGCCCACTGCAGTTTTTCCACATGTACTCTGCAAATTTCTTCCTGTCCTAGGTTACTTCTCCATGTAATGTACTAGTTTGCACTTCCTTTTCCCTTTCCAATCAATGTCTGTCCTGTCAACAATTCGTAATTAACCATGCAAACTTCATTTCACCCGGCTTTCTTCCCTGTTTTGTGACTGCTGTGGTATTAAAGACTGCACTGAACATCTAGTAGTATCCCTTCAGTTTTGCTCTTGGCTGCAGCAAAGAAACTTATTGGTAGGAAAGTGTCTAATCTCTATAGGGTACACAGCTAGAAACACTCTATTCATTTTCAGTACTATCAACAAGATCTATCAAGGTGATGCTTGACAACAGTGACTTGTGGATATAAGAGCTGGTGATGAATTTGACCTTTCCCAGTGTTTAATAAAATGTAGTCCATGGTCTGTGCCCATTTTGACTCCTGGGCTCTCCATTGGTGGAAGACAGTAAAGACACATTGCAGAAGACCTGGAATTAAGTATACACATCTGAGGAAATTACTCCAAAGTCTTGAGAGCACTTGTACTAGCACAGAAACTAGGCTTTGCTTTTATTTTATTATACCAGAGAATAAACAGTTAGTCCCACGAAGTATAGTCAAGTCCCTGAGATGTACTGGGGTACACAGTGCCTCTGAATTACCTGCCTTAACTGCATAGATTTTGCAAATAACTTTGCTGGGCTGCTGCTATAATAGCTGCTATTGTGTCCAAAATAGCGCCCTCCCACAGTCAGACCACAAATGCGAACTTCTACAAGAAACAGATTGTCTGCCTAGCTGAAAGCTGTGTCCTTCGCTTCAGAAGAATCCAGCTGATATTTGAAAACTGTAGGTATTCTGATGCATTCTTAATAGCTTGGTCCAGCCGATGATTTTGGAAAGCTTTAATTTGCTTCTTTTGTTTGTAAATCGCAGCTGTTCTTTCTGAACACTTCTCTTGCTGTTTGAGCTTCTGCATTTTTCCTCATGAAATAATCAATAAAGATTCTGCTAGCCTTTCTGAACTTGCACTCTGTTGGTATGGAAAGAGGGGGGTCAAAAATTACAAGGGCTGATACACCATCTGCATTTTTAATCTTTGGTTCTTCCTTCAGTGCCTTACGGCGTGGGAGTCAATTATACCACTATTGCAAGACAAGCCAGAGACCAAATGAGAAGTACCTTCATGGACAGCCTAGCACTCCCGTGCTCAGTACCACTAGACATACTGGAACTGTGTGAAGGACTCTTCTTTGTCACGTTAACTGAAAAGCCAGCTGTGCTGAAGCTGGAACAGACCCTCTGAAAACTATTTGAATTTTTCCTCATTTTCTGTTTAAACTGGGGTATGTTTCATCTTTTTGAGTTATCTTGAATGGTTCCTTCTCTATCCTATGGAGTGATATGGGGCTTATAGTGAAAGTGCATGGGGATCATAAAACTTACCTCTTTAGTCTGGAAGGAACTGATGAGTAGAACACTAAAAAGATGAAAATAAAACTCTACTGCAAGGTGCCAAATGCCATCTTTATTACCTTTCTGTTTTGTTTGCTGAAAAGGTAATAGTTCCCATGATACAGTACCCCCTAACCAATCCTTATCTCTTTTTTTGGATGGAGAGGGAAAGAGTGGGATTGAATATTTTCTGGTTTGCTACCACCGACGTATGCTCCCGTTAAAGGGTTTCTGGAGACTTTTCTGTGTGGGAGTTGGGCTGGTCCTAGACAGAGCATACTGACACCACCTGCACATAGCCTGTGATACAAGCATGAACTGTGGTTTTTGTGAGTGTGGCATGCTGTTGGTTCATACTGAGTATCTTTGTTTACCTTGGTGATTATGAAGTAATGTCAGTTGGCTGAAGTGTACTTGTGACCGATGTGGGGATCAAAATCAGCCTGGGTCTGGGAGTGAATTGAACAGCGGCCTTTCAGGGCTTACGGGAATGGTGGAAACAAATACGAGTTTTTGGTATGTTTTTTCTGAAGGTAGCTCTGGAAGTTGCATGGTAGAATTCTCTTGAACCATGCTACGATTTCTTTTGTGTTTCATTTTTCCTGAACTACAGCCTCTGTGGGCTTGGTTACTTCAGGTGCCTGCTGTGGTAAAGAAGGTAGAACTGTTTTCTCTCCCTGTTGTTTTTTTTTTTTTTTTCCTTTTTCTTCAGTAGCAATCAAAAGCCAAAAAGTGTCAAATGCTTGCCTGCAGCAAGCGTCATTGTGTGTGTGAAACTTGCCTTAAACAGGTCCGTGGGGGTAGATAGGTACCCTATCAGGTACACATAGTGTCCAGAACTCTCTCTACCGAACCACATGGCAAGTCTTTTAAGACTTCTTTTGGTACAGATCTATTTTCCTAGTAGTTTTTATTGGCCCTTAGAAATGTAACTGCTTCTGCAAGTCCCTTCTCTTTTCTCTTGCAGTCCAGCCTCAAATAAATGCCTGCTTAGTGTTAATGGCCTTAGTAGAGGAATGCTTTCACAATGGGTTTCAGAGTCATGGTTTAACAGCATGCAGATAAAACTCCTTTTATCCATCCAAAGTGAGGAAGCTAATACCAGGGTAGTGTTGGGATTTGGGGGAATAAATAACATGGAGTGCTTACTGCTAAACGTGAGTGATTGCTTGGTCTCTGGCAACGTTCTTGTGAAGAATCTGAAAGGTTACCGGGTATATGCAACTTCTGTGTTCTCCTGTGGCTACCTGTCAGGTACACTAGTCTGGATTGCACTTTGTCCCTTCATAAACACCAAGTCTGCCTGAAACTCCCCTGCTCAGCACGGTGGCTCTGCAGCAGCTGTCACGGTGAGTTATTGGTGCAATGTGGTTGCTGTTGGGCTAATGAGGTAATACCCTCCAGGTGCAAAAGCCAGGTTTAAGACATTTAAGGGGTTTTTCCTTTTTGACTCAACTTCCATTGACGGTTCTCTGGTAGTTAACCAAACTGTGTTTTCTGTTTTAAGTTCACAGCTCACTGATGTACACTTCTGTGGTGTAAAGATCTCTAAGTTGCTGTTAGGTTTGGAACAACTAACCACTCCTGCTGTGCAAGGGGAATGCTTAAAGAGATCATCTTGAAGCAGTAAACTAGTGTCTTCCTCAATCTCTCCCTTCTAAAATAAACACTTCTAAATGCATAACACTTTACAGTTTGACCTTCAGGGTTACAGTCAATTGCTGTCTTCCCTATTTCCCACATACAGATCATCATGCTTTTTTGAGCTGGTGCCTGTGTGGTAACTGAAGCTTTTCAGTTGACTCTGCAACATGACTGGGAGTCAAGCAATGCATAATTTGAACTTGTATTGAGACGTTCTTTCTTCCACGTCATCAAAAATGTGCAAGATGAGTGGAGAGAGTGTCGTTTTCCTGCAGGTGCATAGGTTTCGTCTGATACCTTACAACACTGACATCCCGTTCCCACTTAGTGTTGTGTCAAACTGAAATGTGGCTTGGTTCTGGGGAATGTAGGAGTGGACATCACAGCTGTTCATGAGAAGTGCAAGGGGCAGTGGGGAGTTCCAAGTGAAGTTTACATGAGTTACTGCTGGAGTGGTTCAAGATCAGCTTAGATTTTCTTTAACATGATGCTGCTGATTGTGCATCGTGGTTTCTCAACTACTACGAGACCAAAGTATGTGTTGATTTCAGATAAATCTCTTTCTGATTGAGCTGTTGAAAGGCAAGCATGCTTTACACTTCCTGGTTGCAATATGTGGCTCTGTAGCACCTACAAGCTAATTTGGAGGAAAGGCTGGAACATGCACCTCAGGCTGTGGTCACAAACAGGATTTCTTATATTATCTGGGAAAGTAAAACTTCTCAGACATCTATGGAGGAAGTAAAACTTATGTTCAAAAGAGAAGTCCTCTGCAAGAATTGCTGTAGTGTAAGACGAGTGTGTAGGGGTGGGTCTTTTAGCTCCTATGGGTCACTGTGGAGTCTCTATTAAAAAAAAAGAATTGTTGCTGTAAATACTGGGTAACTGTGGGAGAGACTGGGGTTTGTGGCAGCAGTGCAGAAAGGGAGAACTGCAAAATAGCAGGAAACTCCTTAAAGGTGTAAAGAGTGCTCTTAATTAATTGGTGTTTGTGTGAGGTTAAGATCTGAGGTGTTGGTGAAACTCTGACATGTTATTGTGTAGTCCTTATGTGGTGGGTGTCTCTCTCTGAAGTACCCAAACCTTTATAGTGTGAAAAGCAAAAGATGTTGGGGAAGGGAAGCAGGAGTAGGGCAGGAGCTTTATCTTTTGGGTACTGTCTTGAGAGTTCGGTCACTTATGGTCACCTTCTGTGCATGCACTGAAATCATGATAAAAGTAGTTGCACCCTTCCAATGAACCTACTTAAGATGAGGGTCCTTCAACAGCTCTTAAATTAGCTTGGCTTCCCACAGCCAAACCAAGATCCTCTCAGAGGATGCGTAATTCACCACTGTCCTGGTTACTCCTGCATAACTTCTAGTGTGTTTGTTTCTTCTCTCAACTGGCACCAGCACAACAAAGCAAGCACTGCGATCTTGTTTTTGTACTCAGTAAGGAGCTGTGCATTGTTCATACGTGTTTTTATCAGGTTCTGACTCTTGCAATAAACAAATGTTGAAACATCGTGGCTTTTTCAGGTATCTGTTGAAAAATGAAATGGTGATGAGTGTTAGCCCTAAAGATACTAACTCTTCAGACATGAGCTTTAACAAAGAATAAACTATGGATTCTTCAAAGTTGTCTGCTTGGATTTTTGTTGCACTGGCAAAACGCTAAGGGTAGCACAGTGGGCTAAGCCAAAAAGAAACTTCCGCAGAGTGGCAGAGATGGTCCTGCAGATGTGCTGTGGGGTAGCCTTGTGGTGGTGGATCCGCACAGCCTCTTCGTGGTGCATGTTGCTTCAGGTCACATCCTGCAGCTTCCAATTACAGAATTCCCTCAGAGCACAGCAGGGACTGCTCTTGTAACAGGAGGCACGATTTTGTTAAAACCTAAGTAATTGTGCACAAGGTTGCAGACTGTTTGAAATCTAAGACACTGGTGCTGATAACCACTAAGCAAATGGTGTAGACAGGAGTAGACTAAAGTAGCTTATTAGATGTTCAGTCTTCTTAAAATCTGATCGTAGAACAGTCTTTTTCTTAGTATGTTAGCCTTTCACTAGAAAATAACCAATAATTTGGGAAAATGGGATCACTTTCTGGGATAGAAGACTTGCTACCAAATTTATTTCAGTGAAGTAAAACTGGGGATAATAGTAATGAACTTACCTTCTGGGACTGTGAAGGTTGCATTTTAAAGTTTCTGGGGGTGCTGCTTAACCAGTATAAAGAAGGAAGTGGTGATGCTTAATTCCACACAGCACTTCAGAGCCTTGCTGGGGTCTCTGATTTGTACCAGTACTCAGTAATGAACTGGGATAGTTTTAAGGTTGTGTGGCTGAGGCACAGTACTTGTCCAGAAGGTAATGCACTTTCTGAAAAGGCATAAATAAATCGCCCTTATGCAAGTGGTATGCTAAAACTTTAAAGGTTACTCACTGTCCTGGATTACTTTGAAGGCCTTGGTACTCTACACTTTGAAGCTAAATCCTTTCCTGAACTCTGCTGCTGGGTTATGTGTCCACCTCTTTGGATCAGGCAGCAGAGCTTGGGCCAGTGCCACTCTCCCACCACACAGGGGCACGGATTGCAGAGGACAGTCTTGCAACAGAGAACAGCCAAAGGTTTTAGTCTTTAGCACATGAGAATAAAGGAGCACTGTCCTTGTTCTCCTTTCCTGTGTGATGTGTTGATCTGTCACTCCTCAAGGTTTGGAGGCCAGCAGTGCAGGTGAAAGCAGTCTGGCTTTGACCTGGTTCCCACCTCTCTCCTTGTTCAAGGAGTCAGTGCTGATGACTGAACTGGTGCTGACTTGTTGCCCCAACTGTGCTACTTCTGACTTGTGCAAGCCCATGCACTGGAACGTGTTACTTTGCATCCTAAGGTCACCCTTGTACCACCAAAAAAACAAACTGAAAGCTGTGAAAAGATGTGTCTCTGTGTGAGTTAGGTCATTAAACAGTGTAAAACTTGGAGCAAGGCTCTTGTTTCATGCACTCAACCAACTCTGACAGCTGTGCTCTTGTTCAGACTCACAGGTTACGGAATGTTGTCTTGACTTACGGTGCTGGCATGTTTCTATACCCTTTCATATATCTCTGTATAGATATACTTTGTGCATTGTTTACTATGGAACTAGTATTGATGGAGAAAAAACACTTCGAGGTAAAACTGTTTGTAATTCTCTATTCATGTGTACATTTTTTTTAAATGCACCATTTGTTTACCTCAATTAATTTAATGGAATGGACCAATAAATGTATTAAAAAATTACTCATTTACCTAGAATTTAGTGTTTCTTTTTTTCTTCTTTTTTTTTCTGCCTTTGCCATTGAAATTATGTGTACACTTATTTTCTGTGCCACTTATTATCTTATTTGAAGAAATATCCTTCCCTTAAAGGCTTGTTCCATCGCCAATATAAGCTCTAGGGGTGTGAACATCTACTGAGGAGTGTTTTTATTGTAGGGATTACAAAAATGTACCTTAATTTTTTTACCATGTTTTTTTCTGTATTTCAGTAGTCTTCTCCATAAGATAAGTCAGCTGGGCTGACACTCTTCACACTTGTCCATACTTTGTGTCAGAAAGTAGGCACATCCTGCTGACCACCATGCACACACTGCATGCTGCTTGTGGACACCTGCCTCAAAAGCCACAGTCACAGCACTGTCCTCAGGTTTCAGACCAAAGAGACGAGAAGAACTACAGCTGATCCTTTGCTTTCCCCTTCTAAATTGGATGATGTGCCTGGAAACACCCTTGTCGCTTCTACCTTGTTCTTGTCTGTCTCCGCTACGGCCAAGTAGCCTGGAGTGGAAGCAGGGTGCTGTGGAGACTGCTGGTGTTCAGCAGCTGGTGCATATTGTCTGCAAAATAATGTACTGCAAAAATAACAGGGCAAACTTCTTTGTCCTGGGAAAGCTCAGTGGCTGAGGGACTGTGGCATGCTGTGAGGTGAAGACATGGATGAGATGGTTCCTGTAACGAAGGCAGTGGTAGGGACAAATGCTTGGAAGCCTTCCACTTGCATTGCTCAGGGAACTGATCAAGACCAAAAGATGCTTTCGGTGGTAAAGCTTCTGTCACTTGGTGAGAATCTGAAAGGAGCCAGTGGTTGAACGTTGTTTGATGGCCACAATGCTGTAAAGAACAATAAAAACGCTGATTACAAGAGGGCTACCAAACTACTTTCTCAAAATACAGTTTGCATGTTCCTTACTAAGTCTTTAGCTTAAATTTTGCTGTGGTGTCTGGAGCTAGCTGAGTGTTCATGTACTTCCCTTCGAGAATCAGCCAGCTTCTCTGTAAGCTACCACTGTATGTACAAGCCATGAAGCTGCCACCATTTGTTGCCTTTCAGGTTTTTGTAGAATCACAGTACAACCCAGGTACTTCAAAAGACCATCAGGTCCAATCTCTCACAGGGAAAAGAGAGCCTAGGTGAGATTATCTAGCACCCTGTTCAACCACGTCTTGCAGACCTCCAGTGATGCGGATGCTACCTTGTCCCAGAGGTGGTTGTTCCAGTAATGGACTGTTCTCACTTGAAAAAAAAAAAATGTGTTTCTTGTATCTTACATATTTTTTCCCAGTACCTGTGTTTGTGCTTGTAATGACTGCTTGTACTGGGAGTGTGTGTGGTAAAGCAGCTGAGCAGCTTGCAGTGACTCACTGTTAAACAGTAGGGTTATGTTTAAGAAATGATGAGTTAGAAAATACAAGGAGAAACTTTAAAAAATGAAATCAAACTTGACAAGGGTTCTATCTGGGATCAGATGTTAGCTGTCTTACATCTGAATGAGAGTATCACTGCATAGATTAGATATTGGCATTATCACACTTTGTATTATCTTCATGGGGTCCTGCTGTTTCTAGTAATGTATCCAGCTGGAGGGGTTTGGGGAGGGGGTGGTGAGCAAGGGGATATTTAGAGGGAGATCCTTTAAAGACTCCAGAAGAGTAGGTGGAGGTGTTTCAGATTTCTCTCTTTAAATTATCTGGGATTGCACTTAAAACTTCTTCTTAAAATTTTAACTCTCAGTCACCCTGTAGCTGTACAATTGGGCAATCTCACTGGATCAGAAAAGTAACCATTTTCTTTACTGTATCATAATGATTTACCTTTGAAAGAATCACCCAAGGGAGACTCAAACTATTCTGTCACAATGAGTAAGTAACCCATAATGGATTTTCAAAAAAAAAAAAAAATGTTTTACTTTGTGTGGGATTATTCCCTCTTTCTACTTAGTACTATTTTAGCAATATCAAGCACGGCATTTGTGCAGAGGCTTTGTCCCCTGGGATTATTAGCTCTTAAACTCTGCCAAATATTCCTCCTACAAGCAATTCATAATACATCAAACAAAAAGAAGATTAAAAACAGTGGCTATATCACTTGAAAGCTTAACTCTTTGAACCTTCTTGGTACTTGTCACCTCTTTTCCACAGAATTTTTGTTTTACTTTTTGAGTCCTTTCCTTTTTTTTTTTTTTTTTTTTTTTTTAATCCAAAACCACTTTTCCTTTTCAAATCTTTATTGTACACATAATACCTAGAAACATGAAGCAAGGAGAAAACATAACATGCCCCTTCAGAGACAACCATTCCTGTTCCTTACCTTAAAGGGAGGAGGCTGAGGCAGCCAGCTAGAAAAGACAAAATGAAACAGAAGCTGCTGTACCAGTTCAGTGTGCTTTGATAGATTTTGTTGAAGACTGTAGATGTCACTACTCCTGTGATGACTAAGGACAACTGCAGCAGGACAAACACCTTACCTGTAAAACAAGAACATCATTTATCATCAGGGAGAAAAGAAAAAAAAAACTGTTGTGGTACCTCCCTTCAGCATTCAGGTGCCACCGCCACCATGGCTTGGAAAAGCAATGCAGTCATGGCTTAATGAGTGATGGATTGCATGAGCTTGTTTCTGCTGTTGTTCTGGAGCAGAATTGAGTGTCTCTTCCTTCTTTAAGGCATAGGACAAAGATGTAGCTTGAAAACTGTTTGCTTAAACAGTCTAGATGTTGAGGTTACTGCTTGGAAGAGCAGCCATAAACTGGGAAATAACTGCTCATTTCCATAGGATATAGGAAAGTAGTTATGGGTTAACATCTTCAGGATGTAAGAGATTTCAGGCAGGGGCTGCTTCTGCCATAGTGCAGAAGTGCTGTCCATTGATCTGAAATGTTATAGTGCCTGGAATGGGGAACTGTCTGTGATTTGTGTGATGTTTATGGAGGAGGAAAGGGAGAAATTGAATCCCAGCTGGAACAGCTTGGGAATAACCATTTTTGCTGAAGTGCACCATTCTGTTTATACCATGGTAAATGGGGAAAGAGAGGGCAACTCATCCCTCTTGGAACATGCAAACTAGGAGCACATTTAGGGTTGTGCACCAACCCTGCTGCCCTTGAAGCCTGCTCCACATGCACAGTGCCAGTGGCCACCAGCTGAGGAGGCAATGTTGCTCTGCTGCACTGTCCTGTTTGTGAACTGCTCTTTTCATGCAATCAGGTGCTGCATGCATAGCTTATGGTGAAGGTTAAAGACAAAAGATGCTGATTTTTCAATGACTGAAGAACATGATTAATTTTGGGTGTGAGCTGCATGGTTTGTGGCAGGGATGTGAGCTTGCTACAGAGGAACAACAGCAGTCAGAATGAACTGGTGACAGAGCACAGCTTTCATGTGATTGTTTGTTATATTATTCTCCAATGTAAGGATAGTGAGCTTGGGTATTGAGCAGTAGCACTGCAAGTTAATTTCTACATCTGCTCGATCGCATTTGTAAGCTATCCAGACAAAAAATGCTGCATGGTAACCCTCTGTTGAGGAAAAATGAATGTAGCACTGGATGTCAGGTGGGGGTTTTAACCTACTGTCTTGGAAGCTGTTAGCTCTCTGGAACTGTGTCCCCACACTGTAGTGGGGCTGCACAAGCAGCCTGATCAGCAGTGAGCTGGACAGATTCTGCTCCTGGTTTTGAGATGTGGCAGAAGGGAAAGGATGCAATTGGAGTAAAAGGAAGCCATTGGAGTAAAAATAGTAGCTTCCAATATGATGTAAAATACACACATTTCATTATTTTCTAATGCAAAGTTAATAGAAAAATTAGGAATTGTTTCTCCTCTTGAACAAAAAGGGTCATTTTCTTAGGCAAAATTTATTCTTTGTTAGTTAAATTATGTTCTGACAGGAACAAATTGCCAAGAAAAGCTTGGAAGCGTATTTAGAGACCGTAACGGAAAAAGATTAAAGAAATCCATTCTTCCGAAAACTGGAAGTAAAATAAGCCAAATATAAATGATGTGAGTGTCACTGTGCTTCAGCCTAGCATTGCCTTGTTTTTCCCTGGAGCACTGTGTTTTTGAGCAGTACCTCAGATATTATTTTCCCTGCCTTTGAGCTGCACACTGATAGTAATCTCTTGAAGCATGTTCTGAAAATTTTGTGGATAAATGATGAAGCAATTAGGGAGGAGAAGTTTGGACGTGACAGGCTGGTCCTGCAAGTTTCTCTGCTCCTCCCTGTTTGCAGTACCAGCTGTTCTGGTTTTATGATGCATTGCACAGGCTGTAGCACTAACTTAACTTTCTTGTACCCAAATGGAGGGATTTGACAGCTTTTTGATCAGAGAGGTAACCGATGTACTCACCATAGGATGATCCTTCAACGTGCTTGGATAGCATGGACCTGATGGTTGGCAAGGGGATGAGGGCAAAGAGCATCACTGCCCGTGCTGCAATGCAATGAACACGTGCTTATCATCAGTAGCTGCTCCCTGTCTCATAGCACAGCAACCACTGCTTTTGAAGGCTGCATGCCTCTGGCTTGGGCAGGGCCTTTGCTTCACCTTGTCGTGTCCCTTGAGCCTCAGAAACTAGTACTGATCTTCAGTAGGAGTGCAGCTCCTTGCTTCATCCGGGAGGTGGTGGATAAGCCACCGATTGCTGCAACTAGCAGAGGCACTTCGACCCAGCCAGCCATGGCCTCTGGGTCCCAGCCCCAAATCCCATTGTATCTTTAGAGGGCACTGTCCTTTGTGGTAGTGAGGTGGATGACGCAAGTCTGACCTTATGCTAACAGCTTTGACAAGAACAGTATACTCATAACACCATGTTTTATCTCATGGTGCTTTTGGCCTGCAGTATTTTAGTCTCTCTCTACTGTGAGCATACTTGTTTAATTTTTGATTTCTTCTTTCCTGTAGGCACAAACAGAAAAACCTCTTTGGCTCATTTCTCTTAGACTTTTTTTTTTTTTCTCACTTTCAGAAACAAGACCCAAAAGCCATGCAACGTATGATACTCTTTCGGTTAGTCAGGTATGAATCACCCATCTCACTGCCACAAGGGATGCTGTTCTTGGTTTTTGGCTTCCTGTGTTCTTGTGGAGGCTATCTCCCAAAAATAAACTTGCCTTTCCTTCGTCACAGGATGCTGCCACATCTATTGTTACCCATCCCTTGGTCATTTATATATAGTGTGAGATTTGTATAGTTCATTCCCGTAATATTTTAGTTGCTAGAGCAACACCAATGTTTCGCTATTAAGTTTCTTATCAGACATAAAAACCTTAATGTAACAAAAATAAATCACATCTTAGGATATTCACTTAACAGGAAATCTTTGGCATTTTTTTTTCCATTTTAGCTTTAAGCCTTACCTCATGAGATGCAGGTGCTTTTATGGCTGGCTGGTGCTGGTAGCCTGCAACAATTCCTTCCTTTCCCCCCTCCCTCCATTGTGAGCCTTCTTCCCCCACTCAGATCTGGATTATGACCAGGTGACAAATTTCAAGTTAATTAGCCTTAAACCAAGCATTGGCAAGAGCATGTGCCTCCTTAGGTTGTTGTAGGGTGCTGCACGAGAGAGGTGCAGGATGAGGGCACTGATGCCAGCTCTACTCACCAATGTAGAACAGAAATGTCCACCGCACGAAGGCCATGATGAGGACACCAATGGTGAAGGACACCACTCCAATTATGATCATGGTAATGTCCCTAAGGTACTTGGAGAACACGAATACCCCCAGGAAGCTGGTGATGAAGATGGCATACCCGGCGGCATTGCCGTAGCCAATCTGCACAGCATTCCAGCTCAGAGGCTCCCTGAGCAAAAAGAGTGGAAGTACATTCATGGCGCCCACCACAGCAAGGTCATAGAGGATTGCTGCCACAAAGAGGAGGATGATGATGAGTTTTGAGGGTGTTACTGGGGCTTTGCTGCTGCTCTCCGAAGGCTGAGCACTCTCTGCTGCTCCTGTGCAAGCTGGTACCTGGCCACCAACCTCCTCTACACCCTTGGCTTTGGCTGCGCAGGAGGGTGCTGACTTGGGGACTATCAGGACAAAAATGCTGTAGAGGAGACAGAAAGCATAGCAAGCGATGCTGCAGCTCACCAGCACAGTGCCCTCTCGATAGCGGTCGCTGAAGCCGACAAAGAGGTAGCCAGATGCCATGCTTCCCAGAAAGCCAGCAAGGCCATACACCAGCTCAATAATGATCAGCCGTAGAGACCTCCTGCTCTCAGAGGAGCCCAGGGATCCCAGAGCCATGATGCCTGCCCAGAACGTGGTGAAGCCACCCGTTAGCCCATTGAAAGCAGCAGCCCCGTACATCACCTCGATCGGCCAGTCCAGCAGGATCAGGAGGAGCAGGAGAGATTTGGAGCCCAGGTAGCCAAGAAGAGGTAAGCAGATAGGGATCTTCCGATGAACCTTGTCCCCCAGCTTGGACAAGCCGTAGGCTGACACCAGCGGGCTCAGGCCCAGGACGAGGTTGTAGATGATATAAAAATTAGAGACAGCCTTCTGCTGAGCATCTTGCATTAAGTGGGAGGGAGCAGTTGAGTTGGTCTGGTTGTAGTAGTTCTTCACCACCAGCAGCAGCGCCGTGTCGTAGAAGGCACTGGCCAGTTGGGAGCCCGCTACCACCGGCTCAACCCACGTTCTCATCATCGTCATCCCCACCATGCTGCTGATGCTTGCCTCTTCTCAGGGAAGGAGAAGAGCTGTTTTTCCAGTGAGGCACTGCAGGGAATGGTGTTTTCAGAAGTTCTGCTCTGGAGGCATGCTTGAAGTGGAGAGGCGGAGGGAAAATAAAAGGTCTGCTGGGCTGCACAGAATCAGGGTTGTGCAAGAGAAAATCCGGCTGGGAGGATATTTGCACCTCGCCTCTCTACGTATGCACATGCATACACATCCCTATGCTGCTCTGACCTCCAGCTCAGGCAGGAGAGGCTTTTGTACAGATGGAGACGCCCTGCACTCGCTGACTGCTGCTGCTGCTCTTCCTGGTGCCATTTCAACACAGATCATATGACCCGGGGGAATTTCTGTCTCCCACTTTAGGAAGTGAAAATGCCATGATTGTGTGGTTGCAGCATTTATTTACTTTTTTTCCACACTGTTGGCATCCTTCATGTGCCAGAGGACTCTCAGGGAAACAATGCTCACACTCAGCTGTGGGGACAGGGAAAGGCTGAGTGCTTTTTTTTTTTTGCTAGGTAATTCACCAATTCTCCTTCATGCCAGCCCTTTCCCTTTCTTCCACACAAACGTGTGCTGCTGGATCTCTGACTCTCAGCTGCTCCCCTCTGCCCTATTGCTACATCACACTCCAATGTTATTTCAACAATACAGCCAGGAAATTGCGCCAAAAAGAAAAAATGAAAATAGAAAAAAAAAAAAAAAAAGTTATTTTTAGTAACCTGCCTCCCACTCTGTGTGCTTTGTCCTTGGGCTTTACAATATGGGACTTTCCAAAAGGAGAAGAAAAGCCCCAGTTTATAACAAGGCATCGGCAACTGCTGTGCCCTAGCAATCCACAACCGGAGCTGGAAGCTGGGGTGGTAGCCCACCTCTGGGAAGGGTTTTTCCAATCCGTGTGTCTCCGCAGGTGCTGATGCCATGTGCGGGGTCACAAAGCTTGCAGGCAGCCTCAAGCTTTACTGCTACCCAGGCTGCCAGTGCCAGGGAAGGTGTGTGCGTCCCCAGCTGTAGGAAACACTTGGGGGATACTTGGCAGCCTCAGAAATGCTAACTGAAATGATAATGATCTCACCCTGTGCTAGCTTAGTGAATCATAGCAGGCAGAGTAACAATATGCTCTGGGAAGATTTATGGTGATGACTTTAAAAAATAAATTAATGATTAATTTCCTAGAACAATGTTAACCCCCCCCCCCCATCTGTTGCACTCTCTATTGACTCAGGTGGCATCTACTCAATGCCTGTGTACTCATGGCTCAGGAGTTTCATTTTTTCACTCCTACTCCACTTATGCAAAAATTTTTGTTTTAGATTTCAAGTTGAGGAAAAAACAATCCCAAGAGCTAACACAGAAAGTTGCTGGAAATTGTCTGCTAGAATGATTTGCTGCTAGACAATTTCAGTTTCACCAGAATTTTTTCTTTTAACAGACCAAAGGACTCCTAGCCAGCTGTAGAATATAATCTGTTTTGTTCCAACCGTGTTTTTTTCTTTTTTTCTCTTTTTCTTTTTTTTTTCTTTTTTTCTTTTTTTCTTTTTTTTCTCTTTTTCTTTTTTTCTTTTTTTTTTCTTTTTTTTCTTTTTTTTCTTTTTTTCTTTTTTTTTCCTTTTTTTTTTTTTTTTTTTTCTTTTTTCCTCATATTTTCTGCAAGAGGTGTGATAATTTCTTTAGTTTTTGCTCAGAAGTGGGACACATCTTTTTCTCCAAAGCCTGGAATATTTCCAGAGGGTGGAAATTCCAGACAGCCTTACTGAAAACCCCTTGGCAGCAGCCTGGAAACAGTTCAGTCAACAAACGCAACCAGAGGAGTTGCTACGCTTCGCTGCATCCAGGGAGCCCTGTATCTTCTGCCAGACATTAGAGGGAAAGATAAACAGCTTTGTCCTGATCTAGCTTTGATTTGAGATATCGGTTATCTTGGCATACAGAGGAATGTTACAGGCACTGGTCTTAAGAGTGTGCAGATCTTCTCAGCTATTAAATATGGGATGTTTTCCCTCCACACTTTTTTTTTTTTTTGCCTGTACAGGCTGTCTGGCTTATTCATCTGACGCTCTTGACATTTAGGTGATACTGTGCTATGCTCAATGCTGTTCGGTCCCAGATAGCTAATGAACTGTGCTAAATGCCATTAGTGATCTCATGAGTTACATATATATTTCCAGGATATTCTGAGTGTTCATTCTCATTAAATGTGCCTTTTAGAGCAAGTGCTCATGGAAGGGTATAATTTTATTTCAGCAATTGCAATACAAATGAAATATAACTTTAACACAGGCCCTAGAATATTTCCCACTGCAAAGCACTTCGCATGAATATCATATTCATCTGATCCCACAAAGATTTCAAAATTGACAATCTTTATGATCAGCTTTTCCGTGAAGCCCAGTTCTCATTTTGCTAATATTTAAAGGGACACTTGTGTCTGCTTTAAAATATATTTGTGCAGAATTAACAGAATGGGGCCTTAAGAGAGTGGCTCTTGACATTTAATAAAATGCACCTACAAAATTGCTGAAAAGCAAAAATACAGATTGCTGGAAAAGGACTATGGTGTTTAAGGCATCTCACCCTACAGCCATCTTGCCTGGAGACCCACCTGAGGCCAGCTCAACACCACATCATGCCAGCTTGTGGAGTTTTGTCAATCTGACCAGGTATAGGTGTTTCATGTTATGCGTTCCTATGCATTGATTTTTTTTTTATTTTTTTTTTAAACTGTTTTTCATGGTTATGTGAATGGGGGCATGCTCAGGTCTCAGCCCAGATGAAACTGCTGCAGTGCTGAAGGTGGGGAGAGCTGGTTAGGACCATGGGGAGGAGCAGCTGTTCCAGTAAAGGTGCTTTTCTACAGAAACTGCACCTTCCTCAAAAAATGACCGCAGGTACAGTGCCAAGCTGTGCTCTCACCCTCTGTGGCTTGGAGCCCAGCTTCCTGTCTGTCTGCTGCTGACAAAGCAGGCCACCTCCCGCAAACGTGGGCACCAGCTCCTGCTTTATCCCCGTGGCTCACCAGGGACCAGGACCTACGAGGGTCTCTGCATGGCACAGGGCCCTTAGAGGGGCGCACCTTGGGGTGTCTCGGACACTGCGACCACTGGACCTGCCACCCAGCATTAAGGAGGCACAGTGAGACCAGATGACATGTTGGGACCATCAGATGGGACGTGTGGTCTCTGACACCTCTCACCAGAGGCCCAGGCCGCAGGCGATGCAGACACATGGCTCCCAGCTCCCCAGGGCCCCAAAGTATCACCACAGCCCCAGCCAACATGCATCCACCAGTGCCAGCTCCTCTGGCTGTGTGTCTCCTTCCAGCGGGAAGGCTGCAAAGCTAGAGAGAAAGGATTTTCTCCTCAGAGAGACCTCCAGGGGGGCACTGGCGCTGAGGATGGATGCTGCAGCCCCCGGGGCCAAGGGCTGTCCCCGTGGCAGGGCAGGGGAGACCCACCAGCCTTCCTTCCCTTTGAGGAGCTGGAAACAGCAGCACAGTTTTATTTCTCTTGGCACAGATCTGGCTGATAAAGCAGCACCATAAATCTGCATTATCTTGCTTTCAACCTTCGAAGTCAGGGTTTTGTTTATTTTTCTAATTTCAGAGTCCTCTGCTTACCTGGTTAGAGTCTCCTTTGGGCTTCTCCCTCTGCTGGATAAACAAAACCCAACATCCTCTACACGTGCTTTTTGCTTAGTCTGCTTTTAGTCTGCTTTTTTTTTTTTTTTTTTTTTTTTTTTTTCTCTAGCACAAGGAATTTAGGCAATTTAGTTCTGACAGTTAACTGTATGTCTTAACAGTAATCCTCTGCATGGAGACAGGGAAAAAGCTCCTTGTGGTATTCAGTATCTGCTTGATCAGCTGGACCATAGGATGAATCCTGCTGTAGTTTTTAGATAAGCACCGGATAATCCTTACACTATTTTATTTTATTTTTTTGGAGCATATCCTACTTTTCATTAATATATAGATGTATATATATATTTTTGAGCATATATGGATTTGGCACACAAGTGCCACAAAGTTCGAGTGTGCAAACAGTGACAGACTTAAGAAATGAGATGAAACAAATTGTCCTAGAAATGAAGCTTAATCTATCCTGTGTTGAATAAAGTGAAACATGTCTGGTTTGGAATGATGAAATAACCATAGCAAAAAGATGACTATTAAAAAAGTTTACTACCAAATGCAGTACAGACAACGATCTGTAAAAACCCAGTTCTAAACCCAAACTTGCCCTCCCCTTCCAAAAGCTCTGGAAAGCTATTTAGATATAATTTTATTACTTTACATGTTTGTTTGTTTTAATGTCGGCAGGCCACCACCTGCAGAAGGTCCTCAGTGATATCCACCCCTTAGGTTCAGAGCAGGCAGGTCTTAACTGCTGTCTCTAAGTCTCCGCACACTCTGTTGGGCTAGGTCCTGAACAACGAAATTGGCAAGAAAGATTGACTATGGTTTTCGTCACTGGGTGTTCAAATTTTCCAGGCTGGGTTATGCATAATGTCCTGTCAAATGTGTTCACAGTTTGTTTGGAAAACAATAACAAAACAACAACAAATGCCAAAAAAATCCAACCAAGCAAAAACAAAACAAAACAAACAAACAAACAAAAAAGGAAAAAAGAAACCACGCACAGCATGAGAGTTGCAGATGCTGCGGCTTACTCTGGTGACACTTATGAGCATCACCACACTCTTTTTCCACATGGTGGGTCTTCCACCAGAGTTTACTGAACTTCAGCTCAAACATCACACAAAAAAAAACAGCTCCAAAACAGAAGAGCAAATTCTCAAACATCTTCCTTGATTACAGAGCATCAGCTGCTTGTGGCCAGACAGATCCTCTATGGACTGTTCCCATCAAAGCTGGTGGCAACTGCCCAGCTCAGCTTGAGGTGGTTTCAGGGTATGAGGCTGTGGCATGGTAGCATCACCAGTGTGTCACTGTCTCACTGCAAACACTTCCCAGCAGCAAATGAGGGCTTCCAGGCAACCTCGCATCACAAGGAGGGATAGCCCTGTTTGTTAAAGTATGCCATAGCCACACCTAGATAATCATCTGTCTTACACCCTAGAAGCTGGGGTGCTTGTTTGGGGCTGAGTGGAGAGGTCCCTCTGACAGCAGAGAAAGGTGTCAGCATCCCAAAATATCAGGACAGAGGTAGTATTTTTTTTTTTTCTGCTCCATGCCATGGTGTAAAATTGGAGGTGCTCCTCCGCGAGGGTGCATGGTGGACTGCATCCCTGCCTGATCCCCTGTGGGACACTGGTGGAGAATGGCACAGATGGGGTTATCTTCTTCAGATAGGGCTCTGCAACTCTGCGTGGAGGTGTCGCCTTTACTTCACCCAACAAGTATGCCTAAGATTCCTGGGGCCAGCAGGACTGCCTCAGACAAGGTGCTCCAGCAGAAATCTCCAGGCTCCAGAGAAAGCTCAAGTAGATATGGCGATGTGGGTCTCACTGCATACTGCTTAGAAAGATTTTAGCAAGCATCCTCCTAGGCACACAGTACTGAGTGAACAAGTCACAAACAGCGTTGTGTATCCATAGTAGTCCTGTATGTGTATGAAAATACATTAACGGGACTCAAATATTGCTCCTCTTCCTCTGAAGTTTACCTTCCTCTGAGGAGAATTTTGGAGTTGAAGAGGGCTTTTGGGTAAAAGGTACTAGGGAAACAAGAAAGACTGGGAAGCTTTCCAACAATATTCCTGCTGCTAACTTTTTCCAGGCTGCAGTTCTTCAATGTCTAGGAAGCATGAATAAATATATATACAATAGTAAATTTTAACTGTGTGGCAAGACTGCTGCTGTAACTGGCATTTGTTATTCTTTTCCCCTCATTTCAGTTCTCTGTGGTGTTCAAATCCTTGCTGAGCTAAGGGTTGGATTTTATGCCTGGCGGTATAGCTGCTGAACTGGCCACAGTGGTCGAGAGCAGGGCTGCTGCTTCCTGCTGCAAACTCCACTTTTCCTGGCAAGGGTCTCCAAAAGCTTTCATACCTCCTGAAACTGCACAGGAACAGTGAAGAGACATCCCCCCAGCCACTTCACCCGCTGTGGCACGGTGTTGCACCGGGCACCTTGGTCACTGTCTGAGTGCCAGTGATGCCCCTGCCTTTGGACATCACCTCCATGGAGCAGTGGGAGCTACCGCCAGATGAACAGAGTGTGGCTGTCTGGCCATGAGCTTTCAGGCTTCTCCACAAGGACACGTGGCCAAGGCAGTCTAGGGCAAAGTGAGCAGATGCCTAGGAGCAAAGCCAGAGAATGACCCCCCGGATGTTAAAAAAAAATACTGGTTTAATACTTCTGTGTGGGAAAGGTATGAGATATTAAGGAAGCTCTGAAAAATCAAGCCCCTTAGGGTTCCAAAACGCTGCCTTGGTCCCTTGGCACTGAAGCATCTCAATGGTAAATTCCTTGGAAACATCCTGCAAAGCTTAGACAGGCTGTATTGATTTATCTTTTAATTTTTAAGCTCAAAGAAGCTGCATGCCTGTAAATGACGGAACAATGCTATCACTCTGCTGTTTCCTTTCTCCATTTGCTGAAGACTGACTCAGCAGGCAGTGACTGCAAAGGACACCTGGGATGAATCTTGTCCTGCATCAGTGGTGCCTGGACCTGGCACCACATGAGACCTGTGACGTAACTGGCAAAGCTTTTTGTCTGGTTTCCAAAGAGCTCAGTTAAATATGCTTGTTGCCATATAGCTTCCAACCGTGCTCAAACATGGTCCGAGCTTGCTTTCAGCTGGTTTCAGAAATGGCTCCCCGCATGAGTAAATTACTATCAGCAAGATTTCCCCCTATTTGTCTTTCTGTTTTCCACTGTTATAACACTCCCCTCTGACCGGCTTTACTTATCCATCCGCTCCCCCCTCCCTCCCCCCCTTTTCCTGCCAGAAATTTTCACTTTCTTTGTACAGAAAGTACCAAAACTTGCAATTTACTTCCTCTTTAGAAACAACCCTCTCCATCTTATGTAAGCTCAGTCTGCCTTCTCTGGAGATGTCCATGGCTGGAGCTTGGCTGAGCTGTTTCCCTCTAACACCGAATTAAAGGGAAGCTGTAATCACGCTCCTTTTGGCATGAGTAATGTAACCAAGAGCCTTCATTTCACCTGGCTCTGCCTCAACACCCTTCCAGATCAACCCCAATAACATGCCTGCATCATTTCATGCTGCACTGACACAAGCCCACACCATTGTTTTGCAGATGGTTTCAGTGCTGTGTAGCCCTCAAAGAAAAAGGACTTTTGAGGTATTTATGTATCCTAGTGCTTTGGTACATTTACATCTGGTCCACTTTAAGGTTTGTCTTGTGGGTCTTGGTTTATTTTCCACATGGTCCTCTGGCAAAAATATATGAGGGAGGGAACCAACATGGGAGCAGGCCTGACTGGAGGCTGTTATTGAAAATATTGAAATATTGAAATATTGAAATATTGTTATTGAAAATATTGAAATGTTATTGAGGCATGCAGAGATGGTCAGTAAGAGACCTGTGGTGGAGGACATGGTCTGGATGAGGGTCTTCTTCATCCCATGAGGATCAGTGGGAGCAGGGTGAGATCCTCATGCTCATGGGACACAGCTGATCTTGCTACCTGAAAACAGCTGTGTTTTGGGTGAGGGTAGGATCACATGGAAACCGGGGGGAACTGGAGGGCAAGGAGATGGGAGGGAACAGGAAAAAGTACTGCTGTGAAAGTCTGGATCTGCTGTGGGCTGGTGCTGTGGCCCAGAGCCATGCTCCCGGAGGCAAACAAGCCTTACCAGTGAGTAAGCAAGTGCCCTACTTTGTTGCCTCCCCTCTTTCACCCCAATTAAGTAGGGCCGAGCACTTCCTGCCTCCTCTGCACAACGTGGGGGTGACAGAGCTGTCTGGCAAGTCAGTTCCCATTGTATACCAGGGAACTCCACCTTTCTCCATCGAGGTGACTCTCACAGACACTCAAGCTCTTTCCTCCTTTCTAATAACTGGTTCTTTTGCTTGCAACACTTTCAGAGCCTTGCATGAGCACTTCACCAGGGTTATGTCACTATCCATTTGTTATGCTGGCACTTTCCTGGCTCCTTGTCCTTCAGATGCAGTTTGAGGACTTTGCTCATTTTAATGTAAGGCAGAGAGAGATGCTCCAACGGGAAGAAGTACTTACTGGGGCCATTTCTACTTAAGCATCCTCCCTCGCACTGCACTGCAGCCTCGCCTCCAGCTTTCCCCCCGTCCTCTGCAGACTCCTTTCCAGCTGGCAACGTTCCCCACAGCAAGTGATTAGCACCTCATGGTCCCTGCACTGTGTGTGCCCAGCTGCAGCCCTGTGCCAGCCTGCCCGATGGGGCAATGCGGAGTCTGCAGTTGCTCCCAGCAAGAGCTGGCTGTGAGGTCTGGTGCTCCCGAGGAGCTCTCAGAGGAGGAGGCACACCCTGGGCATTTTCTGGGCCCCCCATTCCCACCAGTGTCCCAGCAGGAACCTTGTGAGGTGTGCTGTGGCTCCCCTTATTGTCTTGTGCTGGCTGAGGAGTGCTCGCTGTGTGAATAACACCAGTGCTGTCTTCATGGGCTCAGCACCTGGATGGCCTGAAGACTGATGCCAAAGCAGTGACTCCACTGTGTTGTGTCCTTCCCCTGCCCCTCTTGCAGAAGGATGATACCTCGAGCCTCCCTCCCTCCATCTCTTGGTACCACCACTGTGACTTGGTAGTTTGTCTGGGAGGGTTTGTATCACACCTGAAAGGCAGTGTTATCCTTAGCCAAGGGGGCTAAATCTCCAGGAGGGACTGGAATGGGACCGAGGCAACTCCAGTTCCTGCTGGTGATCCATCATTTAATGCTTGATGTAATAGCTCTCTTCCTGGAAATGTTATTGATAAATCAGTGGGTTAGGTGACCAAGTAACCAGGGCCCAGACAGATCTAGCAGCAGACCCTGAGGTCTGGATGGCAATTTTTTTTTCTTTTGATGTTTGTTGTTATTGTTGTTTTTTAATATGTTTTTATCCTGGTGCCACTGCGACAGGATGCCAGTGTAACCCCTGCCCTGTGTTTCACCATGTGAAATATCAGGTTGCCTTTTCATCTGGTGAGGAGCACAGAGCTGGACCCACCTGCTGCCAATAATCTCCTGAATTGCCCACTGTAGTCAATTCAGTAACAAGAACATCATCAAAAGTCATCTTCAAAGCTAATATCCATGCTAATATTTGTAACTCTGGTCCTGCCTAGCCCTATCTCTCCTCTGCTACAGCTTGCCGTGCCCAGGTTTGGGTTCCTTATGGTGCGTGCCCCACTTTTTTAATATCCTATTGCCACACACCTCTGAAAAAAACATTTTGTTTCCTTGCCTCCACCCAGTCTGGGAAACCTGATGGAGAGGATGGTGCCAGCTCTAGGACAGCATCATGTTGGAGTGTGGCTTCACACTGCTTGTCAGGGACAACAAAAGGAAAGGCACAAACACACAGGTGCTCCTCAATATCAGCAGAGGCTTCCTTTCCTATGCTTGGCTATGCCAGGAAGGCAGTTAGCACAGCTGCAAAGTTGTTTTTTGAAAGGTTCCTATCTATGCTTTTCCTGTTTGCAGGATAAAAAGGGAAAAAGAAGGTCATGTGTCGCCCATCTGCAAGATTAAAAACAAAAAATAAAAGGGTCTGGGGAGAATCAGATGTAGTCACCACTGTGGCTCTACCTGACCTTGTGGCCCTGTGTTAGATCAAGCTAAATCTGCCAAGGAGATACTCTGCCTCTCATTTGCTTTCTCGTTGTGGTGGAGACTGCGGCTTCTTAAAGCCTCCTACAGCATTTAGAGGTGCAATATACTCACCTTATACAGGCCTACCCCAGAAATAATGGATAAATTGTCTCCTTTACAGCCCTCAATTACTTAGCAAAAATACCATGAGGACTGGCAAATGCCATTTTGGCTACGCCATGGGGTGGCAGGTACTTTAGATGTCCTAAGTGTTTCTAATTAAACAAATACCAGCAACTGCTAATAGCAGACTTCGTTGCCAAAATTCCCACCACCTACTGACATGACTGCCTGAGTTGTGCAATGTCTAAATCTGCAGGATTTGCTCACTAGAGAGGAAATCCACACTTGACTTGACTTTCCTCTGTGGGCATTTCTGGTGCTGCGCACGGAAGGGAAGGAGGAGGGCTCTCAGAGGGTGTGAGGGAATCGCTGAACGTGGCCCAGCACCTGCAGGGATCCCTGTGTCCTCAGCCTCTTCCAGTGTACCAGGGTTGTAATTAAACAAATAAGCACTGAATATTCCTGGCATGGGGAGAGTGGTTGGCATGAACCCCCCTGGTTCCCATCAAGCCCCCAGAGTTGGTCTCCAGCCACCTTGTATCTGACACCCTGGCACCTTCCAGCTCCCACATGGGCAAGTGTAGCCATGGCTTTCCAGCAGGGACAGGGTCTCTCCTGGCCAAGCTGAGCAGGAAGGGGCTGAAGCCCTGGGCAAGCAGCAAGAAGCATTGAAGCTGACCGGCTGCCCTGCTTCCGCACCCTGCAGGGGCACGAAGGCACAGTCAGCTGGATAGAAACACAACACGGGTTTCTGTTTTAATGAGAAAATAATTATATACTTGCATTGTAGGCCTCACAGTCACTATAAAACAGAAGCAGGATAACATTTAAGTGGTTAACATACAGAAAGCCAGGTATTGTTGAAACTGGTTGGTAAGTCATGACAAGGATGCCACCTTTTGGTTGCCAAACAAATCAATGCTACTGTATTTTCCTTCAGACGGCGTCAGTACGGAACAAGGTGAAGCCCAAACTGGCAGCGTTTAAAACGAATTGCTCAGAAAACCTGCACTGTAACCCCAAACTGATTATAATCACTAATGCTAATGCTTAACTATCCCTCAATACACAGTTTCATTAAAACCAGTCTTTGCCACGGGAAAGGATCTGAGTGTTTCTTCTGTGGAGACAAAGTTAACTCTGCAATAGTGCTCCTTGGTTGCATTGGATATAGTTATATATAGATAGATATGTATTACTGGCGTATACTTATAAACACCTAAGCTCGGTAGCATGCAAATGAAATAACAAAGAGGCAAGTAAACGGCATAGCACTCGTGCGGGTGCAGCACTGAATGCGTGCTGCGGACGAGTGTCCATAATTTCTGGAAGAGAAGAACACTGCTGGACGCTAGGTTTGGCTGCTCGGCACCGACACGCTGCATGCCTCCGGTGCAGGGGGCAATGTCATTTGCACTTCAACGACCAAGGGGGGTCAATGCAACTCACGGGGAGGTGCCTCGTGATGGGTGGTCAACGTCAGTGGCTTCCAGTGGGAAGAGCAGGAGGGAAAGGTAGACCTCCAGATTAAAGAAAACAAAAGATGCGAGTTCCTGGGAGCACACACCAGAGGAAGCACTGTCTGATGCAGGACCACCTTCCCATGAGCACAGGGCCATCTCCTCTGCTCAGGACACTTTTCTCAGTCTCATCCCTGTTCTGCCTGGGGGTGGAAGGAGACAGGGCTTCTCTTGGTACAGGTGTGTAGCACTCATGGGTGCTGCTACGTGACGCACAGTCCTGCTGGGCTGCGGCACCATTCACTTGCCTTTCCCACAGCCTCGTGGCCAGGCTGAACCCACCTGTGGACTGCTGGTCACCTGGATTTGTCAGTGGGTGCCCCTGTCGAGGTTGTCCTGCCCCCATGTGCGTGTGGTGTCCCCCTGCACCCAGGCTAGGGCATCCTTGAGACAAGCTCGCTGCCTTCCTCACAGCAAACAGGCCAGCAGAGCTTTCTTTTGCTCAGCAGCACTAAGGGAGACAATCCACAGAGTTTACGGGTGCCTGTAGTCACATCCACTGCAATTCCCTGAAAATAGGCCTCAAAATGCTATAGTGTCCACGGACAGAGAGCGCATGCTGGAGGAAATTGTGTGTGTGGGAAAAATCATTTGGTTGCAAGCTCTGTGTTTGTTTAAGAAAAGCACCAGAAGTATGTTCACAGTATCGGTACTCACTGGAAATGAGCTCACTGTTTTCAGGATAAAACAGTGTAGCAGGCTGTAAAACCAAGGAGTGGCTTAAGGGAGGACCAGCATTGAGGCCAATAGTTTTTAAAAATAAGTCAAAAACAATAATTGGTTGTTTATAAAAAAGGCAGAACATTTTATATAGAAAAAAAAAGCTGTCCCCTTTTTCTTTTTTTCCTGTTTTTTTCTTTCTTTCTTTCTTTTTTTTTTTTTTTTTTTCTTTTTTTTCTGTCACCTCCCAAACTTGTTCATTTCTGGTCCAGAAATTATGGTTCCCAGTTGTAAAATACTCTTATTGTATTGCTTGCATGAAAAGAAAAGAGTAAACCCGCAGCCTCTATACTACGTACAAATACAAAGCACAAGAATAAATACCACATTTCTTTTCCTAATTTTCAGCTTACAAAACTGGTCAATACTTTGCAATTGTGACTCATGCAAATACCATGTTGGGTCAAATTTTAATATCACAAATACTGCATTAACTCAGTGCCTTGTTTTTATATCCCCTTTCAGAAAAAAAAAAATAGCACTCACCCCTGTAGCTGGTAAACAGCCTTGGAGAAAATAACACACACACCACCATACGCCTTCTCGCACGCGCCTCACACCCACACGCACACGTGCACGCACACCCACACACCCACGCACACACAGATGCACACTAATCCTTCACTGCTGATCCCAAGCCTAAGCAACGACTAGAGGCTCTACGGTCTGCTTGTAGCGCTGAAAACACTGGCTGAATGGCAAAAGTCACGTTTTTCTTCCTGTGTCTGCTCTCCCTTGCTCAGTCTTTCTCACTCACTTCCCCCCCCTTAACTTTTGTGTTGCCTGGAAACCTGGAGACTCCCACAAAGCACTCTGCTCCGAAGGCTTTTTATGCTGTATAAATATAGTTAGAGATGTAGCTATCATCTTTCTTCTTTATTTCATACCTCTTCCTAGGCCAGAGTCTGGCTTAGTTCAATTATTGCCTCATTTAAAAATTAAATGTCCTTTATTTGTATTCATTTCCCACTACCTTTCTACTTCAAATTACCCATCTTCATAGATTTTACACATACGCCATTCTTTTCCCTCCCCACCATCAAAAAATAGTTGTCATCCACTAAATACAGATTTTCTATTTAGAAACTTTGTTATGTAAATATGATCTGAGAACCTGGAGCTCAGGTGATATTGCAAGCGTATAGGATCCTAAAGCTAAGGTAATCCATTTGGCTTAGCTCTCATCCCCATCTATTCCACTCCTTAATTGTGATGGCTTGTGTTTGCAACACAAGGACTGTATTTTTACTGAGCCTAGTGGATTGTACATTTGCAATGGCTGCTTCCCCATTTATTTATTTGTTTTTCCTTTTAAACAGATAAATTACTAGATAAGGGGAGCAGAACCCCCTCCCTCCAAAAAAACCCCACCCCGATCCCAGTCCCAAACCCAAACCCTTCAGTCCCCTCAGAGAAATAACATCAGAGGGCAACGTCGTCGTGCTTTGGGGGCGTCTTTGTGGGGGGGCTCGCCGAGGTGATGCTGATGGTCTCGGTGCAGCGGCTGTGGGAGGAGAAGAACCTGGAGGTGGGTCTGTTGGGGGGCTGCAAATCCGGTTGGGGGGATGCATGAGCCCTCCCCTCCAGTTGCTTCTCCGGCCCATGGAGATGGCCTCCCACCGGTCCCGGGGGGTCCCACACCCTGTATCCCCCCCACCCTGGGGGTTATTTCCTAGTGGGCAGGCAGGGGAGAGAGGAGGGGGCATTTCCTGGGTGCATTTTTCCTGTTGTTTTAGGATTGCCGGGAGCTGGATCATTTCTGTGTCTATGTGCATCATAGAGTTTGTTGTGTATTTAATAAATATCGGATTTAAATGCTGCTGCTTTTTTTTGTTTGTTTTGTTTTTGTTTCATTTTTCCTCCTTTCTCTCTATCTTTTCTTTATGTTGTTGTTGTTTTCGCTTTGTTTTTGGTTTCGCAGCTGCCCTCGTGGTGCTGCCGCGTGGTTACTCGTCCTCCTCCCGGTTGGCGTAGATGCCGGCTTCCCAGCGCAGCGCCAGGGCACTCTTCCTGCGGTTCACTCTGGTGGCCTCCAGGACCTGGTTTGGGGAGAGAAAGGGAGAAGACACCCGTCACTCAGCTGCCCTGTCCCCGTGTTGGGGTGCCCCTCCTCTGCAAACCGGGGCGCCGCATGCGATGAAGCACTTGCTGATGTGACGGAGGTGGGGGTGCACCCGCTGGAGCCTGTGAGATGCTCACCATGGCGCATCACCCCTGTAGGCGAAATTAGGCAGCCCCCCCAAACCCTTGCATCTTCTTCTCATGGTCTTTGTCTTTGCAGCAGCCCAGACACTGTGGCTGAAGCACTGCTGGAGTGAAAAAAACACTCCGTGAACATGGGGAAGGGGCCCGACACGAGGAGGACCTGCGTGGTCTGCTACGAGATGGGCCCTGGCACAGCTGCATGTTCTTCATACACAAGCACACGCACATATACACACACACGCGTATAAAAAATACTTACAGTCTGTGTATTACAAATATATGTGCACACACATGCATGTACAGAAGCAATTATTTTAGGTAGGAAGGTTTTAATATGTGTTCCAACAAGGTGAAAGGAATAATTCAGACCAGATCAAATGGTGTCAGCACGTACGTGATGCGCTGCTCTGAAAATAATGGACAACAGAGGAGTATGACAAAAGGAGATTTGGGGCCTTCCTGCAGAAGCACACAGCAATGTTATTTCCTGACCAACACTGAGTAACAGCCCCATGATCAAACTACAGAGCTGTCAGTGTCCACTGCACTCAGTGGGTTTTAAATCGGCCCTCCCAGAGAAGACATTTTGAAATATTTAAAGTAGTTTGTTTAAACAAACAAACAAAACAACAAGAACAGCAAAAACATGTTCACTGAACTAATGTTTGCCACCCCAGGTCCTCATCGCTTCCTGGAAGTTACTCAGCACCATCTATGACTGCAGGGGAGTAACTGGCCTTTTGAGAAAGGGAGATGCCATTTTACTCCGTTGTGTAGAAAGCCAGATGTGGTGAAGTCTCAGGCCTTGTCAGGAATAAAAATAATCAACTAAAGACTAAATAAACTGTTCTTTCAGCTTGTGATAAGCTGTGGCTGAACCAGTACACATGTGCTAGGGGCTCTGCTTACAGGAACAAGAACACTTCTTCATTTACGCTAAAGCCCAAACCTCCATTTGGGTCCTGAAGGTGAGGTCGATTGTGTCCACTTTCTTATTTCCTTTATTATTTTCTTGCCTTTATTAGTGCATTTTTTCCTTGATTGTTTAGAGTATGACTATGAACAAGCCAAAGAGCTAAAAGCAAAATCCATCCACCAGAGACAAGTATGAGCCAAGTCTCCATCTGCTTCTTAGCACTGACCAGGGCTACAAATCTGGTACACGTCCACTGGAGGGATTTATTGCTGAGATTTTGCTCAAACTCAGGTCTCCTCTTTGCAGAACCATCATCAGAAGTGGAAAACAGGGTTGAGCAGTTTTTGTTTCACCCACTAGAGGGCAACTGTGCCCACAAACCTAACGATTCATCCAAAAATCAGTGAAAAAATCATTCTGAGACATCAGCCTGCAAGTACTGTGCTGAAACTACTCCAGCTGCAAGGCTGAGGACTGGAGGTTTCACCTGTGTGCCTGGGATATTGAATGCCCGAACCAAGGAAAGACAACCCAAGCTGAGTTTCTGAACAACACAGAAAATAAAACTGGGATGTGCTATTAGGGCATCATCTTCTCATCTTCTCAGAATAGGAAAATACAGAGGCTGCTTGAGGTTTCGCAATGAAAGGTAAAAAAAAACAATGTTATTTTTTCAGGTAGCAACAGGAAAATACTGTGAGACAAGAGACTATTGAAGCCAGGACAGGATAATGAGTAAAGAAAACAGAGAAAATTGTTGTTTTCCCCCCTGCATAATGGAATAAACATGAAAAAATAGCCAATCCAGCACAAATTTCAAATCAAAACTTCCACTGTCACAAAGTTGTGGTATATTTAAGTGAGGTCTTATGAATTTGGCTTGTAGGTTTATGCTAGCTGAAAATAACATGGATTTTATCTAATTGATAACAGTTTCTGGTCAGTGTCTTCCTTGCTGGAAATCATCCAGCTGCAATGGTCTTTGATGGTGCTTGTAACAGTCAGGACCCTGAAGGTTTTGGATCAGTCAGCTTGTCGTTGTCTTAAGAGGCAAGTTAGGGTTTCTTCCTTTTACCACCTGTCTGCAAATGTGCCCAGAAGCCTGTCTTCTTCTGCAAACATCACCAGAACTGTTAGAAGAATTATGTCAGAGACACGGAAGGCAATGAACACAGGCTTAGCCTTTGCAGGAAAAAACGTACTGATATCTGGTGTATTATTAAATACTAGTGGTATGCCTAAATGGGTAGTTAACAGCTAAGGATCCTTTAGAGCAGCTACCCCAGAAGAATCTTTTTAACTTACTGAAAGGAGTGTTTGACCTGCTGTGTCAGTTTTACACTTGCTTGAGAAAACAAGTACACAACTGGAGTTGTCTGAAATTGGTGGCTGAGCTCAAGGAAGGCCACAAAGCAAGCAGTCTGCTTGTCCTTGGGCTGTTGACCTGAGCTGGCCGTGCCCTAGTAGTTAGGCCTTGGCAGTCAAACAAGTAATGTGACATAAGATATCTCCTATTTGGGAAAGGCAACTTGCCTATGAGCTGCATTAACAGAGGAAGAATTTGGAGCACAGAAATTGCCGCAAAGGAAGGACACATACCAAGATACATATACATAAGGTTGTAGAAACCTCTTGGTAAAAAACTGCTGCATGGATCTTGTGGTTACAGCTCTGGAGTCATGCTAAGAACCCCAGAGGGCTCTTTATTGGCAGATTTGATATAAGATAATTTGAGGATTTGAAGAAAAGACTGAAATGGCTACCACTGTCAGATGCAAGATTAATTTATCTATCCACCCTAGAGATGGAGACCAATCTGTCATGAATCTCCCTCCAACACACATAATAACTGCTCTCTTACTCGTAATGAGAATAGAAAGCAAAATAAAGCTATGCTTTAGTCCACAGCACCAGCTGGTGCTGAGTGAAACACACTACTGTACAATACAGGCTAATTTTTATTATGCAGTGGCAGCAAGTCTGATGTGGAGGTAAAAAAGAATTTCTAGAACTTCATATTTTATTGATTCTTCCCATCTGGACTTGGAGGAACCAAAAGCTGCAAACGAAAAAAAATGCGAAGGTCTGAGTGACTAAATTCTGACAGTTTCATGCAGAAAGATACCTCCAGGGAAGTGCCCCGTGCACAAACAGAAGAACGAAGGCACAAAACAGACTGGTTGCTGCTGCAGATGTGACTGTGCCTGCCCAGGAGCAGAAGACCAAATGCTTTAACATGAAACTACAGCTACTGAGGGACAAAACACACCTGGTTCTTCAGTACAAAGATATTTGTTGTACTGTACCTACTTAGTGCTAATGCCCGAATATACCAGACCTCTAGTGAGCACAGTGAGCAGCTGAGCAGCTGAACCAAAACGTGTTTATCTGAAACAAGACAGTAACTGTACTACTGCTGCTGCTCTGTGTTGTAACATAAACTGTGTGTCCTCTGCCATAAAAGCTAGTATGCTGGTTTTCTATTTTGTAAGCAAAAAAATTTCATTAGTCACTTAAAAAAATAAGTATTACCTTAGTGCAGTTATGACCTAGAGCATGATTAGTACTAAGCAAACTCAGAGTAATGCCCAGTAAATCTGAAAATACTTTCAGTTCTAAGGACAAAAGCAGATGGTTTTAAGGATAAATACAATCTGCATATGAGCAGGCACACAGTTATCAGTGGTGCCTTTAAACCTTCAAAAGTGCTTGCTTTAAACACAGGCTTCGCTGCTTCTGCAACATTTTTGCAGGGCTGCTGCCATGCTGAGAAGTCACATCTTCTCTCCAGTCCCCATTCACATGCATTGATTTCCAGCCTTCACCTTGTATTAATCTCCTTTTACAAGGTGGACGTGCAACCTGGGGCATGTTGAATCTACACCTTAACTCCTGCCTCCCACACAGCATCAGATCCTCTGACCATTACTGAGCACTCGTGGGCCATAACCCAATTGTTGTGCAGGTACTGTGGGGGAGAAGAGGCCTGGCCTCAGTGTGAAATCAGGTCTCTGGAAGTACACTGCTCCTATACTGATTAATTCCCTATAAATACTCCACACAAAGATCAATCACTGGCTGGTATCAGTGAGATAAAACCCAGAGCAAGCTATTTAACGAATTGGGAAGGACATAGATTTTACTTGTCTTTACATCCCAGGACAGATGATGATCATATACTTGTCTCAAGGCAGCTGATGTGGTAAAGATGTGCTATGAAACACAAGAAGTAGTGAAAAGTTTATGTGTGTAATGCAATGCTGATGCTGGCCAAACAAGTGTCAGTCATTACCAGGATCTGTTTAGATAAGACCCTTAGAGAAGTCCAGATTTACACATACACCTGCATAGAAAATCATAGGTAGTTGAAATCTCCACGTTATTGAGCACATTGTTCCTAAAAAACACTGCAAAACTGTATCTTTTATCAACTTCCTCCTCCTAAAATTGTTGCATTTGGAAGAGCCCAGCTTTGCAGGGACAATAGCTGTGCACACAACCTGCTAACATGTCAAATGTCACTGAAAATACACTTTTTTTAAGCAGGTCTGTGTTTCTTCTAAGCTGAGACCAACACAGATGCTAAGCTGTGGGATTCCCATCAGTTGTCACATCACAAGGCACATGGACGAGAACAGGCTCACAAAATAGACAAAGCTGAGACCGTGCACTCAGATCTGTCTCTCTTCTTCCACTGATGAAAGGTTGGTGTGTGGGTTCCTTACAAAATGCTTAAGATTTTGCTACTGCTACATACCCTGTAATCAGGGATGGAGGAAAACCACAGCAGTTTCACGCGGTGTCTGAGCTTCCCTGGACCCCAGGTTCAGCTTCATCAGCCGAATGGTAACAGGGATCATGGCAAAAAGTTCTTGCTTCACGCCTCAGGAATGCTCCAGTCCTGGGCAACAGCTCCCATCCCTTTAATTGCAACCTCTCCCATGTCAGAAGTTGTAATTAGAATCCGGGGGTAAGAAAACCAGCCACACAAACATTTGTTGATGAGAGATAAGACCCCCACACATATTTGCATCCCGGTTTTGATATGAAACAGCACTGGCACACAGCATGAAAATGCAAACTGCAGCAACATGCACTTGGAACCACCATGCAAGAAGAAGCAAAAGTAAATAAGCAGTTGAAAAGTACCTCGGAAGTAACCTTGCTAGACAGTAATTTACAGGTGTACTGGCAGAAAGGGAAAAGACCAGCATTAGTACATTGAACAAGCATGTTACAACTAGGAAACAAGAACAATATAAATAAATTGCAAGAACTGGCTCATCCCAGAGTATAGGATTTCAAGCAACTTGGTGTCATGGAAAAAAAAAATTAAAATATTAGTCCTTTTTTTTTTTTAAAATGATGTTGCTTGGCCAGTCTCAGTCTTGTTTACTGTCAGTGCTTGACTCATTGTTTTGCTGCTGCTTTTTCTCTTTTTCTCACCTGCTGAAGCCTACACATCCTCTTGGGAAGAAACTGCCCACTTGCTGGAGCAGTGAGGTTCTTCCAAGAGCAGATGCTCCTTATTTGCCCTCTGTTTCTGAAAGCCAACTCTTGCAAGCACCAGCAGGAGCTGCCCTGTTGTAACCACTCAAGCTAGCCATGAAACTGAAGGTGGTGGTGTCTAAGGGAGAGGCAGAGTAGATGTTCTGTTGAAACCACTCTAGCCTTTTGGTACACTGTATGCAGGGAGAAATGAAACCCTACAGACTGCTCCTGTTGGTATGCTCAGAACATGATGGAGAACTTCCACAGACATTAAACCTCTCAAAGACCCCATCCAGGGGACTGGCTAGGGGAAGCAAGGCTCATCACCATGTGCCAGTTCACATTCCATGCCACAACAGGAGTCCAGCAGACAACCATGTCTTGCTCCAGTGAAGCTGAAGAAGGTTTTTCAATAGCTTCAGCAGGAGAAGGGACCAGAAAGCTTCTGGTGTGCACTGGGAATTCATCTGCTTGTGCTTCAAGTCAGACCTCCTACTATGTTTCAGCAGAAATGCAACAAGATCCCTGCACATTTCACTCCTTCTGGTTCTCTTGTGCTACTTCATAATATTCACCAGTACAGGTTAGGAGTTGCCAGACCAGTGTGGTCTGGTATTCACATTACAAACCTCCACTTACTTCCATACACCTAATGAGACTCTGCCTCTAATAAGAGTTACTAGAAAGCACTTTGCTTGGAGCATGAGCTCCTTGCAGCTGGGATCATCCTTCTGACGTCTCTGGGAAGTGCCTGGAGGACTCTGGCTGCTTCAGCAAACACAAAACAAGAACCGCATCCATTTAAGCAGTTTTATATCTCATGCTATGTCTCACTATATTCTGCACTGACTACTCACAGCAATAACGAGTATGAAGGAGAAACATCTTGTGCATTGTTGGGAAACAGGCTGTGCAATGTATGCACCTGAATTTTGGGACTTCCAGCTATGAAATTCATAGCTCCTCTTACTATTGCCTCCAGTAAAGAACATGTTAATTGGGTTGAACTCTACTGTAGCAATAAGTGAAATGCAGGCGCCCATTTCCCAGACTGAAATTCTGGCCAATTTTCGTTTTCTATTTGTGTGGGAGAAAGACAACAACTCCAGCGGGAAACAGCATGCTGCACACTCAAGGATCCAAGTTAATTTTTGAGATGTTCTGAGTCTGGTTCTCCAAGCGACTGCTTGTAGGGAATTTACCCACTTACACTGAATCCCAAGCACGCTGGGACTGGACTTTGGGAGTCTATGAACAAAGGCATCGATACAGATCTGACCCATTAAGTTCAAAGAGCTGCTACAATAACCCAGTGGAAGGTCTTGATGGTGTGCAAGTTAAAATAACCTGGCAGCTGCCTACTGCTCTTACTATTAATTTAATTAACTTAATGAATTAAAATGATTATTTTTTTTTTAGTTGCCTTTGATATTTGCACTGAGACTCTCTCTTACACCCCAGTAGCACTCATCCTTCCATTTCCATCATGCTGACCCTTACGATGTGTTAAAACCCTTAAACATCTGCAAGGTGATCTGACCAGATTCTAGGGAAACACACATTTTTGTTCTCCAAATCTTGGATCTCATGAATCGTGGTCTCCGTCACACAGCAGACAGTGAAAAGGCAAGTGCACTTACACTGCTGTCATCCATTCTCTCTCGTCTCTTGGTTTTGTGTGTTTCATAATCCTCCAAAAGGGTCTCCATCAAGTTCTTGGGCCGCTGGGCTCCTGCAGGCTCCTCAGACGGCAGGTCAGGGTGTGATATGGGGCCCTCTGCAGTGGGGGATGGAGGAGGCTTGATTTTCTCGATCTTTCCTGAAATGACATGGAAAAGGAACAATCTCCTCTAAGGTCAAAGACTCACCAAGTTGTTCCCAAAAGAAGATAGCTGGAGAAGCATTTTTAGCAGGGTTTGAGTGAAGAAGCAGTTTGGAATGAAGCTTAGGAAACAACCTGATAAACCAGAATGGTCAAAGGGTTTTAAAACACACCCCCTCTTCCTGAAATCCACTACATCAAAACATTGCAAAACCTTTCTACAAAACCCAGCAAAAATTACCACATGACACAAGGCAGACTTAACCCACAACCACTATTTGCAGGAGGATCTGGCTGGCCTATCTCCTACATGACTCACTTCGGTGATCTGGAAATGTACATAAGATACTGGAAAAATGCAAGATTATTTATTTTCTTCCTCAGACAATACCATGCACTGGATACCACTGTGCAGTAAATGTCCAGAGAAGGCAGGCTGGCTAAAGAGTGCTGGCTATTTTTCTTCTTCCAGTGCTCTTTACCTGCCTTGTAAGAGCTCAAAGCTCCCTGATGTTACTCTCCCCTAGGATATATCCCACAAGTTACAGATGGCCACAGTAAGGAGGCCACTGCAAGCAGCTGCTGGAGAGCTGAGGGTTGTCCTGGGGGTGGATGCTGGCGGGACAGCATCCTCTGGGGAGGACAGCCTGTGCTTCTCATCACCACGCAAGGATCCAGCTGGCAGAAGACTATGCGTCGGTGGCTCCAGGGAGGAGAGCCCTGGGGGGAAGAACGAAGACAACAGGGGCAGGCTGTGGATGTGGGAATGTGGGAATACGGTGTGCAGGTCCTGTCCTGGCTGACAGCAAAAATAAATGAAGGGGTGAAAGGGTCCTATCTGTTCACGCCAGAAATATGCTCGGCTACAATGCGAAAAAAAAAACAAAAAACAATTGCTGAAGCAAAACTGGGTTCCCTTTTCCATGTCATGACAGATCTTTGAAATAAGACTGTTCAATGGATGGGGAATAAAAAATAAAACAAAACCACTACTGAACCCCAAACCGTACAAATAAGTGAAGTAGCCAGAAAGATCATGCAGATTTTCACGAAATTTCCTGTGGCTAGACAAACGAAAAACCAAGCTCCTTCAAAATCCGTTGTTAACAGTAGTAACCGCTAGGGAGCAGCCTTGAAATCTCCTCTAAGAGTCAGCAGTACTTAATGGAAGAAGTGAAACCTGAGTCAGCATTACAAGAAATCCCCTTGTCTGTCTTGTTTCATTTCTGACCAGCGTGGAAAACCCCAGCATCACTAGTTTCTTATTACAGGCTTACTTTAAGCTGTCTGGTGCAGCGATGAGGCTGGGAATTTGAGCACCCCCCAAGCAGAGGGGGTATTTCCATGAGCAACCATCACCCTGTTCGTTATGTCCAGTGGGTAAAAAAAGACTGCTGGAAATGAAAGGCTTGGTTAAGGGTCAGATATCCCGTTTTATTATTTCATTCTTGAAATAGTAAGTAACTTCTTGGTTGTCCACCCATCCCCAGGGATACAGACCCATCACAGGCTGCTCAGTCTGACAGACAAGCTTTGTTGAAGCAAACAGCCCTTTCCACTCCATGCCCCTGAAGAATGATGTTAAGAATGGGTTTTGGGGATCCACATTTTAGATGAGAGCTGTTATCTTCAATCAGACCCATCCTACCTGAGTAGAGGGCCCATCCATTTCCACGCTGTGACAGCAACCCTGCAGCAGTGTGCTGCTGTCTGCATCAGCAGTGCCATGGTTCCTTTTTCACAAATAGGGAAGCCAAGGTAGAAACATGCCTTGCCCATAGGAAAACACGGGTTTGTTGGTTTTCATCCACAAGAAATTACCCTTACGCAACCATTTTCTCTGTGTATGTGTACGAATTACACTAAAAACTGGGATTCAGAGCCTCATTTCGACTGCTTTTCACAGAAGAGCAAGTTTCTCCCGCAAGTTTCACCTAAAAATGTGGTGAAAGTGAGTAAGAGGGTGGCAGAGAGAAATCCTACCTGTGCCAACAGTGTCAGAAAGGCTGGCAAATGGCACAGCCAGGGGAAGGCTGTGGTTGGGAGACGGGGCCTTGTGAGGCCTGAGGGCTCTGAGATCCACCACAGACATCCCCACGCGCCTGAGCAGAGCTGGGCTCCAGCGCAGACCTCCTCTGCCAGCTCAGGCTGTGGTAGACATGTTGCTGGGTTCATTTTCTTCTGGCAGATTTCCATCCAGATAAGTGCCGTTCTCAGGCAGTAGGTATGTTCAGCGTAAAAGCATCATAACACACCATGATCACAGGCGCTTTTGACTTTTTTTCTACTTTTGCCTACTGTCTGATCCTCTCAGACACTGCTGGTGGTCCTTGCCCAAATCCACGCTGAGCAATAATGGACCTGTGCTCTCAGTTGAAGGCAACAGGGTCACATTTGTGGGATACCAGCAAAAACTGCAGCCCCCAAGTCACACTTATATGTGGTAACAGAGGGCATCATCCTCCTCCTCCTCCAGGGGAAGGCACTCACCTGTAAAGTTGTGTTTTTTCCCCTCTGTTAAAGAAATTCTTTATGTTCTGTGAAAAATATTCCATGACCTCAGTCCTGGTGGCAGCTGCCCCCAGTGTATGACTTCAGGGATCTATTAGGAATTTTTATTTATCTTTATTTCTTCCCCTATTTTCACCTCTGAGCTGCTGCTATACTACAGTTGAGTGTCTGAAAGACATCTCCTGGCACCTCTGTGCAAAATAAAAGACCTGGAAGAGCTGGGGATGGGTCAGCTCCATCCTAGCCTGCAGACTCCCAAGGAGCAAGAGGGGTTTTGAAGAAGATGACTTAACCACCCCTCAGAGATGATGAGTGTCCAAGCATTTTCTGCAACCTGAGGAAGGATGGGCTGTGCATGCTCTGCTGGTCTGCTGCAAAAGTAGGAAGTTGTGACAGGATAGTAGTGGGAACAAGGGCCTGAGCCACCAGTAAGTAACCGACTGGTACCAAGGACCAGCATACATGTTAACTAGGGTACAAAGGAGATGAGAAGAATCAGACTTTGTCCAGATAAAAATGACTGTTTTACAGAGGCTGTTGGCATTCTTAAGATATCTACACAGCACAGAAAACTTTTTGACAGAAAGTACTTCAGCAAGATTGCTCATTTTAGAAAACGAGTCTGTGCTGATGTCAGGGAATAGCTCAAATATCTACAAAAATACTACCCCTGTAATGTGGAGCCTCATTACCACTCCAGGTGAAAGGTGGTCTTTGACCTTGAACGCCAACCGAGCAACATGAATATGCAAACACAAACAAGCAAACAGAAAAAAAAAATGCACACTGCTTTAAGATCCTTTCACTTCATGTACAATCTCCACTAGGGAAGACATAAGAAAGCAAATGACAAATGAGCTGGGCTAGTAGGCTGCTAAGGCACTCCTGGAGATGTCCTGTCCAGAGGATGAGCACGCCAGAGAATCCTTGCAGAAGGGAATGATGAACTTTTCCTTCTCCATACTGGTGTTCATGAAACAGCAAGGAATCAGCATCTTCCATGATCTCACAGGCTGCACTTCTGCTCAGGCATTTCTCAAAATTCTCCTTTTAAAAAGGGGATCATGCACATGTATGACTCCTATTCCTACTCTTTGCACCTATAATTGGCATTATTAACTTTGCAACGGCCACAAATATAAAAAATATCTTGCTCCAGAGTTTTTGCTTCTCCTCCCACTCTACAAAAAGTCTCTCCAGGCTGAGGTTGAACCTGAGAAATTTCCTTTAGTGTAGGTATTTATTGGTGAAAAAAGAGAGTGGAAAATTGTTTTCAGGCTGAAATGGCTCCTCTGACAGAGGCTTACACTCCACAGCTGTTACTCAGGAGAAGAAAGCCAGACAGACAGCATGCCCAGCATTCCTCACCATGTGGAGGGAAGAGTTACCCTGACATTAAAAGATCCATGATCACTCGCATTCATAAACTGCAGTTTCCCTCTGGGCTTTTGCCTTCCTGAAAGTCTTCCATTCAGCTCATAAACTGGGAATGACAGAAGATGGCTAATTAGTGGGGAGCTCTCCCAGGTTGATGTGCAGATGGGGCTGAGCTCCTACACAGGAGACCAAGGAGTGCAGCGCTGCCTTGTGCCTCATGCAGCAATGCTTTGGTCATAAACATCAAAGAGGGAAACGTGGCAGCTTCATGACAGCTTCCTCCAGGCATGGCTTCTCATGCTAGGGATTTCCCCCTCCCTTGTCATGAGACAGCAAACATTCTCTCCGACTAAAAAGCCTCCACTGAGCCCAGCCCCCTCACATAATGATTTTTACAACTCAAAGATAAACTTCCTTTGCTGAACAGGATTATGACACGTACACGCTAAAATGCAAATTTTTCATAGTCCAAGTAATTCTAATAAAAAGGATGTGGTCATTACATCATCATATGCAGACTGGAACCCCTCGTGTTGCACACTCATCACCCTGTTCTAACGAGCTATCAAACAGCCCAGCTGATTGCCCGGGAGGGATGATGAACCACCTGCATTAGGTAGAAGAAAACCACTGGAGTGCTATGCAGCTGCTCACCCTTTCCATGTTCCACCTTAAAGCAAAACAACGCAGGAACTCTTCAAATTGAAATACAGTTTCACAAATATTTTGGGATCCACAGTGTCTCTACTTTTAGCCAGGCATTTTTTTATTGTTATTTTTTTTGGCCAGTCCCGGGTTTCATTGTGCAGATGTAACTTCTGGGGAAAGGAGTTCACATAGGTTCTTCCCTTCACCACTCTGACATGACTCTGCAGAAGATCTTGTCCTGTGTACGCATTACACATAGACATCATTCTGCTAAACGGCTCTGTGTCTTGCTCCAGTGCTCTGAGATGAGTTAAAAGGCAGCTTTGAAACAGCCTTAAAGGATACTTGTTACCAGTACAAAGGTTTATTGCTGGGGTCCCTGTGGGCTTGTGCTGAGTGGCTGTCAGATGCCAAGTGTGGTCTCACCATTTCCCTGAAGTTGTATGTCAGGGTGGCAAAACAGCCTGTTTGCTACCTAAAGTAATTAGCAGTTATTTCACACAAACACCCACGTGAATCGTGTTAATCTTCCACACTCAGTCAAAATAGCAGTTCAGTTCACTGCAGTCAATTTTTGCTGGGTTGTGTTTCTCTTGCTGCACAGTGGCAGTTCCAGGCAGGGAAGAGTGGAAGGAGCAGTAAGTAACCAGGGAGCACCACAAGTCCTAGCAAAGCTGCTCTACCCACGCCCCACCAAACAGCAACCTGGGGGATAGGTCATTTCTAATCAACTTAGTTACTGCACCTCCTCAAAAGATTTCTGGTGAGTTTACGCCTCCCCACTCAAGGGTTAATAACAGATTTGACAAGTTTAGACTTGACTCCCTAGTTTCTCTCTGCCAAGGCACCCTGAAGATGCTAATTCTCTGGCAAAGGCAATTTGAAGACAGAAGTGCCTCCGTTCCTTCAATTATTATTTTTTTTTCCACAACAAACTAGACGTTCAGATTACAGCATCATACATTCTCTAGAGCATATTCCTCATTATACCCATCTATACCATACTTTTCAGTTCTGTAAATCACCTCTGTAACTGTCAGGAGTGAAGTATTACAGACAGATTTTGTTGCCTCTACTGAATCTCCTTTTGCTGCTATTATTGTAAATACTGAAAAGGTGCTGTAAAATATTAAAACAGAAGTTGCTGCAATCTTCCATGGGTTTGCATGGTATTCCTTCTAATTATTTTCGAGGATACCTGCAAGCTTTACTTGCAACACAGCCGGATAACAGGACAGCAAGGACAAGGTGAGCTGAAGGTACTCACCCTGCATTGCCAAGGATGTTGAGCTAGTTTACAGCAGCTGAGAGCTCTTCTGAGGCACATCCACTGTTTAAAAAGCAGTGGAAGTTGAAGATTTAAGAAAGTCTTAGACAACGCTCTTTTTTGTTCTTTTGATCCATGACATCATTGCACACATTTATCTTTTTCCTAGAAATTATTTCTTTGCCTTGTCACCAGCTGCAAACTGCAGTAATTTGAGTCATTGGCAAATACATCCCAATTTTCTTTCCTGAACATACGGCAGTTGGACATTTAAAGAAAACTGTCTGGAATGATTCATTACAAATATAAGTTTATATTCTCATTAAAATGTAATTTACAAAGAGCATTTTAACATCAGAGAAAAAGTAAATGCCTTGTTGTGTAGAGAAATAAGAACTACCAGAAGTCTACTGTTTTCCCAGATGCTCTGTTAAAACAAGCATTAGTGTCAGCAGCCCTTCCAAAATCACTTGTGAAGAAAACGCAACCAACCATTATCGGCCTCATTTCAAGCACTTGAGCTACAGAACAACTGCTGTTTTGAGTTGTCTTGAGCTACAGAAAACTGCTGTTTTTCAAAGTGGTCACGAGCACACCTTTACAGAACGAGGACTTCTACTAGCTGAGGACCATGGTGCCATGTCTCTTACACCTTGTCAGATATTGCTCAAAACACACAATTTTTGGAGACTCCTTATCAAAAAAATTTGTTCTACAGGAGTAATAATCCAAAGAATTTATCACTCCAAAGAATTTATCAACATCTGCTACGTTTGTGTTTTTTTTTTTTTTTTTTTTTTGGCTAGAAACGGGTTAAAATCATCTTCACAGAAAAAACAAAAACAAGTATTAGCTATTTATATGCTGTGTAACACTCCCAAATTCAAACTCAAAGTCTGGACTCAATCCAGACCTTTTTGAAGTCTTCAGTGGCTTTCAAAAGAAAAGAATCATCCTGCACAAGTTTTGGAAGCATTACTGAGGCAGTCAATGATTAATGGAAATAAGGATGAAATTTAAGCACTCTGGGTAAAATTAATGCTTCTTCACAATGACCGTGGTTAATAAAAACTTCTAAGTGCTTGCAAAGCATATGTAAATCTATACTCATAAAAATCACTACACAGAAATGAGCTTGGCATGTGTTTCTGTTTTTTTTTTCTTTTTTTTCTTTTTTTTTTTCAGTTTTTATGATATATTAAGAAGTCATGAGTGTTTAATTTTTATTTTTGAAAGGGGGAAGGGAGAGAGATTTACACTGTAACTGCTGTGAATGCAAGCCACCATAAGGAACCAGAAGCTGATGAGGCAGAAGAGGACTTCTACTGAATTTATTAAACACTTTGTTTGTGACACCTGTTTAATTCAGTGATGAATGACATCAAATGAAATGTATGGCACTGCAAAGCTCTGGAGATCTTTTAACCATATAACGTTCTCTACGAAAGCCAAGGAATACCTGACAATAGACAGCAAAACACACAAAAAGAAACCCAATGCAAAATCTGTAATCTCAACAATCTTAGCACTTTCTTAGTGACTTGCAAGAAAACCGAAAGTCTGTTCAAACAGGCCTTGTATGGTCATCTTTCAAATAGCCACATAGGTGCAGTAAATGCTGCAATCCTTCCTGATGAGGATCCCGTTTCATTCTGGGTGGTTTGAGCAGCACAGCAATAAACTTGCCATGCTACAACATGGCAGGGGATGAACACTGTGCATCATTTTCTAATAATGATCAGTAAGGTACATAAGTTACTTCTGCACTAGGAGTCCTCACAGACAGACAAAAAGCTGAGTTGTCACAAGTCCTCCTCCTGGCTTGAATACCGCAGTTTCCAGGCAGATGAAATCATGACAACCCTCCCACCCCCTGCAAAGCAAATGTTGTATTCAAACAAAAGTGGCTTAAAACCAAATCTGAACTGACTTACTGTCACGTTTTGTTTTCCCTCAGATGCTTTCGGTGCTTACCTGGTGCAGTTTTGTAAGACACTGTTCTGGTGGGCAGGGCTGGTGCACTCTTCATAACAGGGCTTGGTGCCACCTGCAGACCTTGCCGCTGCCTCTTCAGCTCCTCTTCTCGCTGCTGGGCAGCTCTGATCTCTTCTTCTATCATTGACAAAGTCCGCTGCTTCCTCGACCGTAACTTGAAAGGGCCCACGGTCACTTCAGGCTCTTGTGTGGCAAGGATGGAGGCAGTGCTCCTCAGCTCAGCTGCCTCTGAATACTTGCTGAAGTAGCTGACTTCGTGCCTGTTTTCCTCCACAAGGAATGGCTGGGTGGCAGAGTACACAGGCGACTGCTGCAAACTCTTCCCTTCCCTGAGTCCTGAGTCTTCCTCTTTTGAGGTCTTTGGTATGGTGTCCCTTTTTTCTTGAACAGGTGAAGATACCTGGGGTGGCTCAAACATCAGGTTCTGCTGCTCCTTGGGGGCTGGAGCTAGCCTGGTGGCAGCTGCCTGCTCTTTGACAGAGATCTCCTGCTCTGCTGGGATCTTTTCTTCCTTACAGTTTGCCTTATCTGCTTGCTCAGCTATGGCTTGTTGGATGGCATTTTGAACAAGCAGGCCAGCGTGGTACTCTAGCTGGTCATCAATCACCATGGAGTCTGCCAAAGTGGAGGACAGCGAGTCGCATCCCGGGTCACTGAAAGATTTGGAGATGCCTTCGTCCCTGCACTCTGCCGGAGTGTCGGCCTGTGGGGTCTGTGGCAGGGAGAAATCAGCCAGAGAGCTTTCCTGCAGGGCGCTCATGGTCTCGTTGGAGGCACCACTGTCACTGATGTTGTCCATGCTGAAGTCATTGGAAAGGGTCTCCAAAACGGTGGTATCCTGAGACCTTACAGACAGGTCATCCAAACCAGAGTCGAGCTCCTCTGGAGGTGAAGAAGCGCTCGCTGACTTTGGGAGCTGGTCTAGCACGCCCTGCCCGTCATCCTTCACCACTGTGAAGACTGCTCTTGCACTCATGAACTCTCCATCCTCTGCCCACAGTTTTGAGGCCTGTCCAGCTCTGGTGCTATCACTACATGGTGACTCTCTCATGGGGTCAGCAGTGTTACTCTGAGTATTTGTGTCATCCTCTGAAGCACAGGAGACCTTCTGTGCTTTGACAACAGTGACATCACTACCCTCAAGTTGTCCTGTTTGCCCGTACATAGAAACGGGTCTTGTCACAGTGGACAGCGGCCTGTCTACAGGTGAAGGATTGAGGCTTTTGTAGAAGGGTTTGATGGAGAACATCTTGGGTGTTCCTGACCGCCTTGGTGGGACCTGACCCTGAGAAGGACCTGAATGCTCCATCAGCTGGAACTGCTTTCTGGCAGCTGAGAAATCAATTTGCTCTGTGACAATATCCTCTTTCTTGATATTCACTGGCTCTGGTGGCACAAAGGAGCAGCTGACCTGTTTGGGGGATGGTGGTGTTGCACCTTGCTGCTGTTGTCTCTCCTTGCGCTCTTTGTACTTCTTGTGGGACTCCAGGTGCTCTTCATCCAGTTGCTCCTCCAGGGTCTTCTCCTGGGGAGGATTCCACCATTTGGCGGCAATGTTGGGGTTTTTCTTGACAGCCTGGCTTTTAATGAGTTCCCTTCTTTCCTTTTCAAGTTCCATCATCTCTTCTGATGGTCTCACTTTGCGGACCTTGTACTTTTCCTTCTCATCCTCCTCTTCAAAGAGCTTAGAGGGTTTTTTGTCTTCGTGGAAAGCTCGTAGTTCAAACTTAGCCTCTTTCTTAAGGGTTGTAAAAGTTGCTTCTCCGTCCTTAGAAGATCTTCTAGAACTGTTTGAAGATGTGGGACTTCCTGGCATCTTCAGGCTCTCCCTAATGTCTTCCTTCAGCGAATGTCCATTAGAGTTCAGGTTCTCATCTGTTACGCTAGCTTCATGTGGTTCAACTACCAAGGGTGCCTGCTTGTCAGCTACATTTCCTTCCCCTTCATTGGGTACTGAGTCATTTGGGACATTAACAGATGCTCCTGAGCCATCCATAATGGTCACAGCACTTGGTTCAGGGGAGGATGTCCCATTAAAGGTATTATCTGTGGCAGAATCACAGCAGTTTGCCTCCAGCACCTCATCTAGATATCTGATCTCTTTAGCAACTTCACTGTCCAGAGATTCATGCCTGTCCTTAAGTCCATTGTGGCTGGCAGCAGGAGAAAAAAAGTGGGTTGGATTGTCTACAGGATTTGGTGAAGCCACTGTGGTGATGCTTTTGTGTTCAGAAACTGGAACTTCAATTTCCATTTTTTCTTCCTTTGCAGCAAGCACAGTAGCTGGCTCCAAGAAATTGGCACAGTTTTGGTCTCTGTTTTTTTTTAACCTGATGTCATCCTCCGGGTTTCGGGAAGATTTCTAAAATAAAAGAGAACAAAACTATGATGAAGTCCAAAAAAAGAAGCATTTTATTTTACACAGAGTAAACACCATCTGGAAAGAAAATCCTAGTGCTTTTTAAACTTGAGATTAAGGCAGCCCTTCTGAGAAATAGAAGGCAAAGCAAATCATTAATACTTACAAAAACCTCAAAGTTACCTTACCATAAACTGCACAAAAGACCAAAACAACAACAATCTATCATTTAAGTATGTCCCACATGGTTATCATCTTCACTTGGTCATTATTTCATGTCTGTGTTCAGGTCTGACACTAAAAATGAGCTTTGCATCTAGAATTTACTAATGACTTGACGGTTTAGATTCTTCAAAAGTTTACACAGGCAGCACACAGCTCCCATCATCCCTGGTATTTTAAAAATGCATTCCACACCTAAAGAAAATCTCAGAATGCTTCCACAGATGAAAAGTATCACTGCCCCCGTTTTTCAGAAACAGATGCTAGCATGCAGAAAGAGTAGGCCACTCATCCCACACTAAAAAGGACGGGACAACACCAGGGGATGTTTATTTCTCAGTGGATTGATCCTGGTCATCAAGCACTGGGCAAAATTATATGGTGCTGGAAAAAATAGGGTCTTTCTCCAGCCCACACAGAAACACTCATGCAACTGGACCTGGGAGACAGGAAGAGTTCTCAACTCCCACGGCATGGAGACCACCGTAGCACGCACAACAGGGACCAGAGTCATGGTCTGCTCCCTCCCACGGCTTTGATCTGCAATATAGATACACTGGACTCGCATTTCCCCAAGATGTCTTGCCTCTGCTCTCAAGGAGGGTGTTTTAAGAAACACGACTTCTGTTCTGGTATGGGTAGATTTTACCCATCAAGCAGCCCACTAAGCTTCCAGTGAACAAAGACTGAAAGAATTCTGCTTTATTATGATTAATTCTGATGTGTTAACACGTCAATGAATTACTCAATAATTCTTTACTGCTGAAAAGCAGACAAAGAAAATGCCAAAAGAAAATAAAAGGTCATTTCCAACATTGTTCTTCTGGGAGAAGTTAGTAACTTTGTGTCAGAACGCAGCATGATCTGAAAACAACCGAACACGGCACATTATTAACTTCGTCCAAAGCTTTAAAACAGAAGCTTGGTATCTGAGGTCTCTGGCTCCTTTTTCACACGTGTGCTTATGTAGTAGCACTGCCGAGGCATGGGTTTGGGAAGCAAACAGCACCGATCAAGCCCCCTGAACACAGCAGCTCCCCAACAAGGGCACTCTTGTCTGCTGCACCCCTGCCCTTGTTATTAGCACACACTGAAGCAGAAAACAATCAGGAGCACAATGGCTCTTACCAGCCACCTGAACAATCACATTCCCTCTGGGTTTTTATGGGCAGTAAAACACACTTGGCACACCTTGAGGAATTTCAGCCAGGCAGAAAGAAGAGCTCTCCTTCCAAAAGCACTTTGAAAGAATTTTCTGTCTAATTATGCAATTGTACACAGTTGAAGATAATGCTGGCTTCAACCATTAGACATCTTCTTCTTAATTGTGCTTACACATTGGGAAAACAAACAAACAAACAAACAACTTGCTTTTGTCTACACGTTTTACGTGGCATACATAACTGCTTCTACTTTCATTGCACTTTCTGTTGAACCTACAGATTCTCCAGCTAAAGTTTCTACCAGTGCCCTTCTTCAAACTTACTGCATTTTTTACCATTTATATATCTAACCAGGGTCATTTTTTTATTCAGTCCTAATAAGGATACATTCAAGTAATCAGATTTTCTGCAAGCAGATACAGAACAACCAGCAGGAATGAAAGAATAAACTTTCTTTTAACCTGAAAACACAAGAATTGCTCTTGATTTGCTTGTGGAGCTCCTGGCACAACATGTCATGACACAACAGGCGCCTAAGTGACAGGACTAAGACTGCAACTCCTTTCTGATTTTGGGGTTTAAGTCTCCCCTGTCTGACTCTGGTGCCAAACAGAGGATATGCCACCAGGAGTGGTATGCACCAAGGGATGTAAGCTTCGGTGCAGGGCTGCTGGCTGTCCCCCTTCACACCAGCAATGAGTATACCATCGTGGCTCCTGCTAACGTTTGCTTCTAATCAGATGGATCAAAGCCACTTGTGACGCTGGCAACTGCATGCCCTCTGTGGCCACAATTGCACATCTTCAGCGCAGGCAGGAAATGAGATAGAGACGCTCTGCAATGAAACACAGCTCCTGCAGAGCCCAGGCAGAGCTGGATACTCTGCTTCTGGTACCTGCTCACTGTGGAGCTAGGCAAACTCCTGGAGATGCCCCGGAGACCCCAGGCACTAATGCATGCCTACTCACTGACTGATGTATGAACCCTTTCAGGTCTCATCATGTGTGGGTATTCACGCTACCTTTAGGGAACCGAACCAAAGGCAGAGTATTTTATCAACTGCTTTCATAATGAGTAAGAGCTCGTCCTCTCATCATAACTGCAATCCATAGCTCACAATTAAGGCATATAGACGCAACTGTCTAATCAGGGCATGCAATTATGACAGTATGTCATTCTGAAAGTGCATGTGTCTGTGCAATTAGTGTGGCACATGTAATTATCCAGTAAGCCAGACAATTATGCAGTAAAACATATGAGGAAGCATTGCTACTCATGGGAAGGAGACTTTCTTTGACAGGGATTAATAACTGTGAGCAGGGAAGGGCTCTCAGCAGGGGAGCAAACCAGGGAAGAATAGTGGAGGAAGGAAAAAAGTATAATTAAAAAAAGGCCCCAATTTTCCCTCCACACTTTCTTGCAAAATCTGGGGGCACTTTCAGGAGGTCACGACAAGGAGGGGATGCTCCAGACACACCTGTGAGAAGCAGAAGTCAATCCACCGTCAAAGAAGATGAAGAAGCAGCAGCAGCTGGGAAGATCATAAGGATGGACGCAGATGACAAAATGCAATTTTCCAGACTGAGCCTGGTCAGGAGAGCCAACGGGAAAGTGGCGCATATTGGGGTGAGGGAATGGTGGTGGGAGAAAGCTGGGAGGCTGCAGCCCCCCTGGGGCTGCTTGGCACAAGGAGGAGAGCCTGACAGGGGGCTGCTGCTGCCCCACACCACCACCTTTGTATCTGCTGCCCAAGGGGAGGAGGCGTCTTGAAGCCCACACCATTGCAGATGGAGGGCCTGTCAGTGGGGAAAGGCCAGCATTCAGCCGTGCTGCAGCCAGCAACACCGCCTTCGCAGCGATTCCCATAGACTGCTCATCTAGCCCCTGTTTTTTCAGAAGTTACTGTTATATTTACACCCTCTCTGAATATGCTTTGATTTTCCTCTGTTTAAGTCAAGATGCAACAGGGTAATTAGTGCCATTTGTACAATGCTGCTGCACTTTAGTAAACTGCAGCTATTAGCAGCTTAGGGAATTATTAGCATACTTCCTTCTTGGCTGAATTCTTCATCTACAAAAGTGTAAGTGTTTGGGCATTTAGCTCTTTTAGGAGGAAAAAATTGTGGGTGGACTAGTAGCAAGACCCAGCAGATGTACTGCCAGTGCCTTCCTTTGTTTGATCCAAGAGAAAATGCATGTGATACCAAGTGGGAGGCAGTCCTTCTGAGCCACGTCCACATTCTTCCCAAGCAACATCATGGCAAAAAAAAAAAAAAAAAAAGGAAAAGACTAAAGATTAATTTAAAAACGTTTCATAGATTAAAAAATCTAAAAGACAGACTCCTCTTTGTGGGCTTCTACCAGTCACTCCAGCCAAGTTTTCACAACTGCTTTTGATACTGCTGGTCTCCTGGCAGCTTTAGCATTGGGGACTTCCCATTTCTTCAGGTTTCATATTCCTTTGGAGAGGTCCTGTTCTGCCTCTGCTTCTCCTCCCATTGTCTGATCACTGCACTGGTGCTTTGCTCAGCCCTTTCTATTCAGTTCTGGGAGCTAACCCTTGGGCTCACCGTGTCTTTAGGAGTTTTAGTAGGGAAGCATAACTCAGAAATACATCTGCATATGGTCGAGTTGCTAATTCACACCTCCCTGCTAATGTGAATCCTCTTCTACTGTCTTGGCCTGCTGTTCTGATCTCTCTTTGCAAGGGAGAAGGAATCAGATGATGGATTTGCTAGAGGGTCGACTCTGGCAAAACTTCAAGAGAGTGTCTGTTTCCATTCAGCTCATCCTTTTGAAGAACTGTCCACCATCTGCACTGCAGATGGACCCAGTCCCAGGCACTGAGAAGATGAAGATGTCTGCACCTCAGTGCTCCCAGACAGTCACCCTGTGCTTCAAGAAACCTCCCAGCCAAGACAGGGTCTGACCAACTCTCCCTGACAGCAGCAAGTACTTTGTTGTTATCTCTGCAAGAACGGTATGACACGAGAGCTTTGCAGTTCTTAATGGGGAAGAGAAGCAAAAGCAACATCATATAACTGTAGTGGTGGAGTCAAGGTGCTGGTACTTCACCGCTTGTTCACTACCATGCAAATGGGTGCTGAGAAAGGTGCCCCCATCCCACCCTTTTCTAGATGGGAATCACAGCCCAAAGCATTGTGATGGCTCCTGCCTCTCGCCGACTGATGTGCCCTCTCCATGCATCCCACAGCGTCTCAGGGGGTGGCTGCCACTTGCTCTAGCACCTAAAACATGGTCACCCCTCGTTGCTGCAGGGACAGGACTGCAGGACTTGCAGACATCACTCTGCAAGTAGCAGAGCACTTCTCAAGAGGCAGGCCCAACACTTAAAGGGATGCAGCTGATGATAGCAGACTCAAGGAGAGGAATGGGGATTGCCACTCACACTGCCTAGAAGAACTGTGTCTTTACATTAGAAAAACAAACAAACACATAAAAATTGTTGTCTTCTTGTTTTTGTGTGAAAATATCCTATTTTTCCATATGATATTTTTATACTTACTCCTCAAGGTTTTGAAAATACCATGGAAAACATTATCCCAAGCAAATTATGCTTTTTCACTAAATGAAATTGGATAAAATTCAAGTATCAGGAAAAAAAATCCCCAAATCCTTCTGCCAAATGTTGTTGAATTCAGGACTTGTCAGACACATGCTGGCACTACCTTGAATAGTTTGATTCATAATTTCACTTGCGCACAAAAGCAAAACCTGGCCTGTTCTTCTCACAGAGCGGTACAGGGTGTCCTCAATACAGGAAGGCAAACCATTTCTGATGACTAAAATTCATTAGTGTTCAGTGTCAAAAATGATGTGCTTTGTGAGCAGCTGGCTATGCTCTTCAGAGACTTGACTGAGGTAGCCAGGCAGTACAATGGGCAAATTTTCTTTATGAAAGCTGGTTCATCTTCTGAGCACTTCAGAAACCACAGAGCACAGCCTACAATCAATGCAACTTCACACTAATTTCCTCTAAAAAGCTGTGGGGGGTTCTTCTGGAATACAGAGAGCAATAAAGGATGTGGAGATACAGCTCCCAAACAAGTTACTACTTAGAGAGCTTGCTGTGTGAATTTTCTGAGTGTTTTTCTGTATGTTATTTTTTTTTTGCTCTGTTTTAGAGAAGGAGTTGTGATTGCATTTGCTAAGAAAGCACGTGAAAAGCTTTGCAATATTCTTCTTCATTCCAGCTGAGCCATAGACTTCAGTGCGATGCACAATAGGACTCTTAAATCAAAGTCGAATTTTCTTTTGCTGGTGTAATAAATTAAGGATGGAGAAAAGTGTCTCAAAAAAAAAAAAAAGAAATATGAATACTTTAATGATGAGCATATGAGACATGGTAGGATATTTTAATGATGAACAAGTAATGAATGTCTCTAGAGCTCCAATATTTTCTGTGCCCTCAATGAAAAAACTGCTGATGCTTTTCCTGAGCAAGCCAGGAAAAGAAACCAACTTTGGAATAACCCTTATTACCTCCCTCTAACTCCAAGATATGTAAATTGGAAGCAGTTTTCACCAGGTAAGAAGCCACTTGATCCTTTAAGCCAATTATTTTCTCTTATTTCTTGAAAATACAGATCCAGTCTCTCTGTGAAGAATTTGAAGTCTTACTGACTGGATTTCAATTATTGCTACTGAGTCAAGAAAAACAGATATCCTCCATTCTGAAATTAAATGCTTGTTCAGCTGTTGGAAAACAAGCAAACAAAATGAAATCAAAAAGCCCATTACATTTTGTTAAACATTTTCATTCCTGCAAAGAATTGTAACTGCATGAAGCACCTGCAGGACAAAGTGATTTATATGGAAATTAATATTTAGGGACAAAAGGCTGTTAGCTGCTGAATTCACAGGAATATTATCTCCAGTAAAAAATAAACATCATGGAGGTCATTAAAGAATGATGGTTAAATAGCTGGCACTAGGTAAAATACCCAAGCCGTGCAGCCTTGGATGCTACAGTGTGTGTGGCTGGTTAGCCTCACTATGAAAGCCCTGTTCAGTTGCAAAGTGACCAAGACGCAAATCTGAAATTGCAGAAAGCTGTGATTAAACTTTCAATCAGAATTAGCAGCATCGTTTGGTGCTGCCACACTCTATCACCCCATTTTCTACCACAATCCAGAGCACAGAATGCCCTGACGAGCTGGAGTTTCACACACTGGAAGGATGAGGAGCTCCCAGTGCCCAGGAGACTAACAGATGGGTGATAATTAGGTTTCAGGTACAAGAACTGTATTCAGAAGACCATTCTCTTGTTCTTTGCACCACTCTGGCTTTTTGTAACGTAGGTCAGCCTAAAAGCACACCTGAATTAGAGCAGCATGTGCATCAGCGCCAGACTCTAGGTCATTACATATTAACATAGCAATCAGCCACGATGCTGTAGATTGCTATTACTTTCTAACTTGGTTCCATGTTTTTCATAAGGCTTACTTTTCCCTGGCTTTCTGTAAAATTTGTCTTTGTTCAAACAAGAATGAAAGGTTCCAACAGCTGGGGTGTTTGATTTGCAGAGTCTCCATTGCTGCCTAGGGAAGTACAACACTGTGGTGGAGGAAATGAAGAGCGCCGCATGCAACTAGCACACAAACAGCATTACACAATCAGAAAACTGTCTGCTGCATGTCAGGGAGTACAAGGTATGATACAGTCTCTAAGGAATAAAAGGAGGATTTCTTCTTCACAGCTGAGGTCTTTGACTAAGAGCTGTTACACTTCCAGAGTGTGCTTGGCCAGGCTGCCCTCACTGCTCACCGGCCTGAGCTTCGAGCTCATGGCTCTGTTGTCAGGAGTACTCTTTCATGCCCAGCCTCTGGTTTCATTTCAAAGGAAAGAGGGGAAAAAAAAAAAAGACAATTGAAAAAGGATGGGAAAGTATTTTGCTTAACAGAGTGCCCAACATAGACACTGAATTGCACAGAATACGTCTTCTGAATGTCTGCACAAAAAATCACAGCTTCATGAAATTCTGCAGCTGAAATCTTTCTAACACACATCAGGGATGGAACAATTGCTCTGGTAAAGCATGATCTAATCCCAGCAGGGAGTGGAAAGGACACTAAACTAAGCCTTGCTTTTAATACTCTCTAGCCTATCCAGACAATGTCAGCGTAAGGAAAGGGTGACCTTTACGGTCACTTGCACATAAAACAATGACAAAAGGGGATTTCCAAAATTCCTTAGTCTTTTCATCAGGGGGTGGAGGGTTCCTGTTCCATCTAAAGGATGGAGCCACAACCATCCCCGTAAGTGCAATATCTGGAGAAAAATACTGACATATTAATCATGTTTGGTACATGAGAAAGAGAGCTCCTCAGGAAGGAATTTGGGTTAGGCAGAGACAGGAGGAAGGCAGCAAACAGAGACAAAAGGCCACACAGTTCACTAGTTCTCCAAGCAGATCTGATGCTGCTGGGAAAACCATTTTAACACATACAGGAACAGAGATAAACCTGCTCTATGCTCACAGGGAGGCTTTCTGACATGTATTAGTATTAAATTGAAGTCTTCTGATGATACAGATTCTTTCACTGGCTGATGCTGTTCTGCAAACCTTTCATAAATGGCCTAAACTGCATTTTCTGAACAAAGATACACGATCTCTCTATGCTGGAGTGCTTTCACCGTTTACTTTCAAGGGCAATATAGTAGGACCTGAATGCCTTAATTGAAGCAAGTACCTACAAACCACTGGAACCAAAGCTTAAGTTACTTTTTTTTTTTTCACTTTCTTTCACCTGTCTGCTTCATAAATGCTACCTGCTGGACACTCTAATACCTTTAACTATTTCCTAAAGCCCAGATAATTCTTGTTGCACTTGTAAAGGGCAGGACTGTTCAAGATTGGCTGGAGTCTGACAGTTAGGAGTCAGGATGCAGAGAGGGCTCAGGGAACAAATCATGTTCAGAAATGTGGGCAAAGAAGGCTAAACATCTATTTCTCTTTGGGAGCTGCAGAAAGTTAAGAATTATTACTGATACTTTGGCTCTATCAGTAGGACTTGTTACAGATGCTCTCCTCCATTAGGTTAAGACCCATCACAGGAAAATCTGCTTAAACAAAGGTGTGCCAAAGTAAGTGCATCATGCAGCACCTCTCACGCGTTGGTAGCCTGGTCCCCCTGGAGCACAAACAGCAGGACAAAGGTTATTTCACTGCAGGCAGCAAGCCTTATGAGGGCTAGGGTATCAGAGCTGGACCAGCCAACAGGCTTGTGTGGTCCACAGATTGTCTTCTCCATGTTTTTTTTTTTGAAGGAAATGGGGTTACTCCCCTCTGAAACTCTCTACAAAGAATTCTCAGTGCACTTAGCAGCTTAAAATGATCCAAATTTATATTTAGCTCTATGCAAAATCTACTTTACTTTAGGCTGTTACCTGTAGACTCAGCCAAAAGCAGATCACTGACAAATTACCAAAGGCAAATCAAGAGGATATTAAGGAAGAGGGAAATCTAATCTAGCTCTAGCTCAAAAAACATTTGAATTACATAAGTGGAGGGGCAACAAAGAAGATGGTGATCCAAGGATGTAACCGAAGTCCCTGCCAATAGCTGTGCTGCACAAACGAGTGGGGAGAGAAGCCACTTCCACCAAGAGCCAGGCATGCCACCTCCCCTCAGACACACTCTCAAACGTACCACAATACTCCAGAGTCCTTCAGGTAATTACCACACTGCAGTCCTTTCACTCCATTCTCCCTTACCAGAAACATTACACGGTGACGGCAGCACTTGGGCTGCTAGCTAGAGATTTTTCTCAGGAGATGAAACCTTCTCACTCTAATGGAGTGCAATCCATAGGGCTCTTTCTTTAGGGGCATGTATGTAATCTAACTTTCTGGATGGCACGTGGATAAAAATACCCACTCAAAAACACACCCACAAAACAAAAATAGCTATCAGTAAATGATAGATCCAATGCAGCCAAGGTGATTAGGGGAGTTTAACCCACCATTTCAGCAAGTGCCAGTAACTTAGTAAAACTTAAAAGAAAAAGAAGCCAGACTTCATGAGTTCTAGAGAACAGTTTCACTAGTAAGAAACCATATGTCTACAGTTTCTAGGAAGGAGGATGTTGGTAAATTCTCTACATGCCATTGCTGTCCCCAGGCTAAATATATGACCTCTTATGTGAGCTAGGGGTTGTAAGCAGTTAGCAACTGCATCTGAACTTTGTTCATAACACAAATGAAGCACTATAGTCATCTCACTACCACCTGCAGGTGAATATTTCAGTGAAAGCGAGTCTGGGATTGGATTTTTTTTCACATTCCTTATTTGGGAAAAAGACAGTTAAGAAATCCCAGAGAATAAGACATTCCCTTTCAGCACCTACTACATCCCATCCCTCCGCCCCTGCTCCCCTCCCCTCTTCCAACCAAAGACTCATTATTCCTTCTTTTCCTGTTGAAAAGCCACCGATTAAGTGACCTACAGCACATCTGGACTACATTAGGACATTATTTGATTAAGACATTCATCACTTGCCCTTTCAGCAAGTGGAGAATCAAGATAATGGTGGGGTAAAATGGTGCAAATGGGACGGGCTATTCCTGCTCCAACTGCTGCTTGAGAAGTCTGATTGCTCCAGCCCCTTGGCTGTGGGTTTCCTTTTTCCTTAATTGCAGAAAAGTTAAGTAAATGTTGGTTTATTTATTTAATGTTTGGCAGGATCACTGTAGTCAAGGGAGCTGTTATATAAAGGGTTGCTGTCATCTGCACTTCTCAGGCAGTTTGCTATCTGGTAGGAAATGCTTGCTTGGAGGTCTTTCAAACAGACGTGGAAAGGCTCCCCCTTGAGCTGCAAGCAGCACCTCACGTTTCTGTATGGATGTATGACATGCTCTCAGTCAGGCTGTGTTAGAGGAGAGGGCAGCCAGACAAAAATGGTTTAACCAGATCAGCCCAAAGGAGCGTTGTTTGTTAGGCTGCTGTACAAACCACGTCTGCTTTCACTATCTGAAGAGACTGCATGAGACTTGGCTACGGATTCATTGTATGTAAAACCAAAAGCACATTCCAGAAAAAAGGATCAAGCCGCCTTGGCTTTTACCCTAAAATACCCCTTCTCCTTTCTTGCGTGGAAGCTTAAGACTGTGCTGTCAGGGAGCAGGCACAGAGGCACCACCTGAGTGCCACAGCCTGCACCAAGCATTGCAGAAGCCAAGTGGCTGCTCGCGGCACCATGCTTTACTTCCTCCAGTGCTGAACAACCAGATGTTGAGGCTGAACAGACACCCTTATCATCTTGAAGTTCATTTTGCACTGGTAAGGAGGATAACACACCTGAGCAGTGAGCAGCACACCCCTGGAACAACCAAAGGATTCAGCTGAAAGATTTTGCTGGCACTGTCTAAAGAACACCGACTCTGAACGTGGGGATGGTTTTTCTGGTTATCACATGCACACAAAATGTATAAAACAGCATTTTTAACCTCCAGAACCAATATTCTACAGTATTGAGCATAAATAGAAAGTTGCAAACTTCAGAAAGCTCTGCCTAGTGTTACAATGAGCAGACCGGCCACAGAGCAGTGAATTCCACAGCGATCACAGGAAAAAGTGACTGATTTCAAACATGCCTCCCTCTCTGAAATGATAAAGGTACAATGAAGACACAAGCCACAGGTCAGAAATCTTAGCTTACCCCTTCTCTCTCCCTTTCTGTTCCTGCAAACTCTGAAGCAAAACCAAAAAATGCCGTTTTCCACAGGAGCCTCCACTATTTTTGGCTCATTAGGTCAAATTCCTTCTCCAGCGGGCTGGTTTCAGGGCTGTGACGCTATAAGCTGAGGGAGGGCTGGCTTCAGAAAACCAAGCAGCCCACACCCTCAGCCCATTCACACAAAGAGGCTGTATTGGGAGGAAAACGCCCGTTCCGGCTGCTCGGGAAGAGGAGACTTCACTCAGCTGGCAGCAGCAGCAGAACCAGGGACCTGCTTCTAGCTAGCACAAGCAGGGATTTATATACATTTTTATTATTTTTTTTTCTTTATTTTATTTTGCAGGGGGGAGAGGCACAATCGCCAACACAGTGTGTGGCTGGCTGTGTACTGGAAAGGAGCAATTACACGAACGGCTGCTGTGCAAGACATGAGCTCCATGCAGCAATTAGCAGCTGTTTTTACCTGTGAGGAAAAAGGAAAGGATAGACTGCTCTTTCCATGGGAGGGGCTCGAACACGAGCTGAAATGCTTAGGGCATGTTGGGTAACCTCCTGCTTCAGGAGACCCAGACCAGGGCATGGTCTCTGCGCTTGCAGGAAATGTGTCAGTCACATGTAAAACATGAGAAGATAGGGAACATTAAAAAAAAAAATCAGAAGGGAGGGTGACTGGGAAAAAAACACACACAGTGTTTCCTACAGCACCATACTTGTTCACTGCCACTGCCTGTGGGCTATGACATTTGAGTACCCCTGGATTAGCTTTCCTAGAGGTTTGATAGCTAACACTAAAAAGCTGAGCTGTGATGACCATGCACTCTCTGAGACCTTGAGTTTAGGTGGCCTGAATTTAGGGTGACTTTACATATTTTACTATAGATGATGATGATTCCTGCTGCTTCTGTTCTTCTGCCTGTTGCTTTGCTGCTTTGTTTAGAAGAAAAATCTAAGCATGCATTTAAATCTGGGCAGGTTTGAAGAAACATACTGATGCATCTTGCATGCTTCTGTGTAGTTGGAGAATATTTGGCCAGCCGGGGTTTTGGTGCTGGTGGTGCCACAGCAGCTGAAAACAAGCTGGAGGTTGTGCTGGATGTAAGCACAGCTACTGGTCACATCTGACCTGGGGCATCAGCAGAGGGAGGGCACAGGCATCCTCTACGAACAGTGATCAAACCCAACAGCACTGCTGTTTTTTGTACATGAACCCTTGAAGGTGGTGGTAGCTCACTTCACCTGACTCCTGGCCACCTCCCTGAGCCACGCTAAGTGAGGCAAATCTCAACAGTTTTAAAATGGGTAGGTAAGATACTTCTTGTCAGCTGTTGAATAAATCGATGAGAACAGAAGGGAAATAAGGTACTCACAGAAAAAGAAAGAAAAGGCCCATTTTCACTCAACATGCTTGTCACAAAACAAAACTAAGAGTGGCTATAGTGGAGCCTTAAAGAGAAAAGAAATACGGCCTAATTTCCATACAGACTATCCAAGAATTCTAGAGAATGAGGAGGGACAGATACCTCAGGGAGAAATTCAATATTGTGTTAAACTAAATGGATTCTTAATGCATTTTCTACATCTCCTTATTGATTAAGTACAAAGTTCAAGTAACCCTGCTCCACCTGTAGTCACTGAAGGAACAGAAGATCACGGGGTGCTTATCTTATGTGCTCTTCATGCCACAGACCAGCTAAAGCCCCGGATGCCCTGGAGGCCAGTGGAGGCCAGGGCTGTAACTGGTAGTGCAGTTTCAGGTGTGCAGGAGATGGTGCTCAAGTCACTTGTTTGCTACAGGCTCACAGGAACTGCCCACTGGACAAGTGGATGCTCAGTTTTCATTGAAATCTACAAGAGCTGTGCTTGGAAATTGATTATTTTTTTTAAAGCACCTGCTTCTCATTCCAGTTAGTTTTGGAAAACAAGGATAACATTACCTGACTATACTATTATGATGCAAAAATGAAGTGGGTTATTGATAATGAAGTAGCTTAGTAGCTAAGGCAGCAGATGCACCCTGTCCAACTCTTTCTGCTACAACTGGCCTCAAAGCAAATAAACAACCAACCCTTTTTTTTGCCCTCTAGAATTCATACCCACCTCTCCTGCAGACTTTAAATAAGTTGGGTTTTGGAGGTTTTATTTCCCTAAAGCTCTAGTCCCCTCCATTAAAACCTGAAGTTTCTTCTAAAAAATACTTCTCTTGCTTGCAGTGAAAAGCCTGAACAGAATCTTGAAATGGCTGAATGGTCAGGAAATAAATAAAAATACCAGAAGTGTATCTCAAAGTGGTCCAAGAACACTTTAAAGTGATCCCTCCTAACTTGATGTGCAAAGAGTCTTGACACATCTTTGTTTTTAGCCACCCTTCCTAAACAGTTATGCACTGTGCATCCCTGGTTCCTTTACATCTCTGTACCAAAAGGAAGAAAGTGAATGTAGACTGAAAGGCAACAAAAACTGTATGAGCATTCATGAACAATCAGCACATATTGTCTTCTGGAGTCATCAAGATTACAAATGACAGAGTGAAGCTGGCCCCAGCACCTGCAAAAAAAGGAGCAGCACACTGGGATCTTATCGTCACACTGCAACGCCACCTGGGTGCAAACAATAGTCTTCAAGCCTGTGCTACAAAACGTGTTGTGTGTTGCTTTTCTTTTAGTACGATCAATTTCTATTCCAGTGAAATCTCTCTTATTAGGACACTCCTGCATAACTGTGCAGGAAGGGTGGCTAAAAGTGATTGTGTCTTATGAAGTATTTCTCATTCATTAGCATAGATTTAGAATAATTAATGTTGAATATGTATTAAACTAGCCAAAAGTTAAAAGATCCTATGAATTACTGTACTACTACTAAAAAAATATATATATATATATCAAAGTGATTTACCTGTTTCAGGCCTCTAAATCTCCCAAATTTGCAGCAAGTGCATATTAAAGCTGTACCTGTATCTGTATCTGTTTATATATAAAACTAGTGTGAGGTAGGCAGCTCCTATTTTTGGCTAGAGATCTGAGGATGCTCCAGTCTGAAGCCAAATGTGTCTCTCAGAATGGCAGCTCATGTCTAGTTTCAGTGCTGAATTAAACTTTTCAATAAGAAGGGCTAAAAGAAGCTGGAAAAGCACTGGCTGCATGACTGCCTGTCTGTGCCAGGGGACACCTGTACAGGCAACAAAAAGGCCTCAGCAGGAGTTCAACCAAAGACAAGGATGCAGGTGGCACCAGGGTTACTGCATGGACCTCAGAACTTCTTACGGTTTTCTTTAGCTCAAAACAGCTCTCACTGGTGAAGGTATGTGATGAAGTGCTGTTTGTGGGGCACAGCACATGCCACAGCTGTGTCTGGAAGAAGTTACCTGAGGTTTTAGCTGCCAGTTGCAAATTGTGGTTATGGCTAAACAAAGCAGTCACTGAATTTTTATAAAATGTGGCAGAAACAGGGGTTTACTGTGTTATACCTCATGATTAAGCATTAGCAACTGAATTCAAGATATGCAGTAGTGGATGAAAAACCAAATAATAAAAGTGTTCACTTTCCTCACTCTGTACTAACCATCTTTTCACAACACGAATCCCTTTAGACTAAGTGTTATCTCTCTCCTCTGTAACTCTGCAAATTGGCCTGCACACGAAGGAAGGTCTTAAGGGACCAGAGTCACCGATTCAGCTCATTATCTTCGGACTTTATTATCTCCACAGATCTGCCCGAGCCAAATTTAGCTGGGACTGTAAAATGGAAAGTGCCCCACATCGTGAGTTGTGGGAAGCAGCAGTGGTGCTTGAGCATGCAGCTGACAGCAATTGGTTAACGTCCTAAGGATCTCTTTCACACTTTTAACAACTCCTCCACAAATCTACCTCACCAACCTGGCCGAGAAATAAACAATGGGTGGTGAAGGTCAGAGAAATCTAAGAAATCCAGTGTAAAACAGCAGAGATAAAAGCAATATGGAAAAAGCTTTCTAGTTTGATGTCAGCCCTGTCACAGACTGGTTCTGTGGTCTTTGTTTTTTTCAGCTAATTGCTCCATCCTTCAGGACTACCACATTAAATAATAGTGTGGTATTACTCCCTCCTCTGCCTCCCAGTCCCAGAGTAGGGGCTGAGAGGCAAATGCCAGCACCAACCAGCCTTCTGGATTTGTGCATTTCTGGGCTTGTGCCTAGAGCCAGATCTAAGAACCCAAATTAAGGGCACACATGTCACTGCATCTAACTCGCACATCCAACTTCTCCACATGACCTCACGAGGTGTGGCGGGGTGCAGCAAGCAGAGATCAGGAAAGGGGAGACAGCTTTCTGTGCAGGTGACAATCCACCCCTGATTCTGGCCTGCTCATGAGCTGATTTTCAGTTTTTGGCAGTGTACCTGCTTACAGCAGCCAAGGAAGCCAACCTGACAGAAGACTTTCTTGCCTCTTGTAATAAATATATAAAAAAACTTCTAAAAAATAAGGAGTTTTCTTGGATATTTCCTAATGTTCCAGTAGCAAGTTTATAACCGACAATTAGAAAGAATTTAATCTGGTGAGCAATCTTAATTGTTCTTCCTCCTCCAGATGCGGAAATCACACGCTTTAAACCCAAAGGCCACTTCTATTTATTTTATGAGAACAAATTGGCTCTGTCAGTTTAATTTCCCCTGGTGCTGTAACCAGGCCTGCTGTTCTTCTTACAAAGAAAACCAGAATCAGGCAGAAATAAAACCAATTTCTGAGGACAGGCAGCAAGGACAGCTCGCTCGCTTTCTGAAACTCTCCTTCCCAGCACAGCCCCCTCCATAGGCACCCATACTTCAGACAAATGCAGCAGCGGGGACAGCTGAATAGCTGCTCAGAATGAATTATCCAAGAATGGCCACCAAGATAAACTTCTGAGAGGAAGCTGCCATGCCCTGATAGGAGCATGTGGGGCTCTTGCTTTTCACCAGTGCTTGGCATGCTCTGCGCGTCCTGAGCTGAGGGGGTGCCTTGCTGCTGCCCAGCTCCACAGGTGGAGAAACCAGCACCAGGCTTTGTCCCTGCTTGCTTTTGGGAACCCGTCTTCTTCTGATGGAGGAAGGCTCAAGCATCTTCTGAAAGAAATCTCTGCTGCATACTCACACTCGTGTGAGCATACACTCCTGCTGGCAGCCACACTGTATAGTATGAGTAGGACTTGCGCATCCAAAACATTTTTACTATGGGGAAAAAAAATGAATTTGTGCTCAAACCAACCCAAGGAATACCTGGAGGCTCTCTCCTGATGTTACTTGGATTGAAACTCATTTCCAAGGGCTAAAAATGTGTGCTTCCTTCTCATTTCCCATGCTGAACAGGTAAAACTTCTTAAAAGATGTATGCACGCCTGACTGCCCTAAAAACTGGGTCTTGGGGGCATTATCAATTCAGAGAGAAAGCAGCACGTGCTGTGGTTTCTACTCCTAGCACAGCACATGTAAAATACCTTGTCAAAAATACTGAGGCCAGAGATATAAATGCCAATCAGTCAACAGTGTAAAGTTTCATGAAAAGATGATATCTTAAAAAACTAGTTAAGAAGGTCATACAGCATTGCACCTACTGAGTTGTGCTTCTCATATATTTACAGTAAATATTTGGCTGTTCATCTGTGTCCACTTTTGCAAGCAAATAAGGAATTGGAAACGATACATTACTTATATTTGCTGAAAGGCATATAGAGAGGGAAAGACTTTATCTCCGCCCTTGTCTTTTCAGTTCCTCTCAAAATTGCTGGCTTATCTATACACTTTTGCTGTGGGTGCTGAGGTAGGTGAAAACTACCCAAGTTGTGACATTGGTGCAACCACTCCCACCCAGTGCCATCCTTATGGCCATATACCACAGCCACGTCACCATAAACCTCTCACCTCCACTTATCGGAGGTTTTTAAGGCTCAAGCTTGTCTCAGCACCCCTCACTGGAGAAGTAAGTGAGCAGCTCAGTTTTTGCTTTGTGATAAAGGTGAAGTAATTCAAGTTGGCTTCATCCATGCTCTTTTCTCCATACTTTTGAAACCATCTTCAGCTGCTTCGTGCTACCCTGTGTCAGGTGGACACCCAAGGGGTAACTGGGCATTCCTTCATCTGCTGCCCTATGGAAAATGTGCTGTGCAGGCTCTTGTCTCTCTGTGAACACACAGTGATTTGAAGAAACTTCCCCAGGACTGGTTTTAAATATTGTTAGCACTTCAGATGACCCATCACCCTACATGCTGAGGCTGTTCCTCAAACCAGCAAAAAATAAAAGGTGGAAAAATACAAGGAAAAAAAAGAAAAAAGTTAAGAGCAGGCCACTTATTGTAGTAGCAAGGAATGTGTGCACAGAGTTTATTTTGATTTGTTTAGATAAGGTGGCTGGAAACAAAGATCCTTATAATACTGAAAAAGCTAGCAGAAAAATGTTTGTTTTAAAACAGAACAAAATGTTTAGGTAACTCCCAGCCTTGCATATCAGTTATGCCTGTTGATTTCCATTCATTTAGTCTAAATCTGAGCATTTTAACTCTGGTGCCATTACACATCTGGCACAGGCAAAGCAGAGAAGACAGTTCAGGGTTACAAGAGTTATCATTTCTTCAGCAGAGCCAAAACTTGTTCAATGTTTGCAGAAAAGCTGCTGAATTAAGAGGGAGCTAGAGGTAGAAGTCAGAGTAAAAACCCTTCAGGCTGCCTGCAGGTTACCTGGGGTTTCAGAAGATGCATTTTGAAGTCAGGTATCAGGAGGCTCTCCCATTTAACACTGAATATGTTAAATAAAACAGACTCACAACAAGTTCCTCCAAGCATAACCTGAGAATCTGTGGGGTTGTTGCAGATGCAGGGATGGCTCAGCTTTGAGCAGTTTAGCTTTAACTAAATGTATGCAGAGAAAACTACAAAGGAGAAATCCCAGCAGTCTGGAAAGAGGAGACCACGTGCCTGCAATCACAGCACTTAGCGCTATCTGCCACCCGTACCTGAGGGAGAGCAGTAAGAAGCACAGGCAAATTACCAATGTAAGTCGGGCATGACAAAACGATTACAGACCAAGAATCAACAATGCAGTATGTCAAATAGCTGCAAGCTTAATAAAAACGTGCATTGTTCAAGTCCTATTTACTGTTTCTTTTGATGAAACTATTCTGCTGTCCTTTCTTCTATGCCTAATATCGGCAAATATCAAAACACACAAAATTTTGTTCTCTTACAATTGATTCGTTTTCTTAATAGGGTAGCTCTTTTTATTAAGCAACAAGAGCAATAATAACATTGCAATATGGCAGGGAAAAGAAGCTGTAGATTGCTTTTCCCCCACTCTCTCCCTCCTCCCAAAAGCCCATAGCCCTGGCCCCTGCCATCACCAGTGCTGGCAGGGTTGGGAGGTCTGTGGGAATCCTGCACAGCAACAAGGTGATGCTGACTGGCTGACTGAGGCTAGTCGCATGAGTCCAGAATTCAAAAAACTGCATTTTCCTTGAAATACACCTGCATATCACGTAGGAGGAAGATGAAGGCTATTCCTGGTCTAAAAATCCAGCTTATGTTCCTTTCACTCAACCTTTCAGAAATCCATAATATTGCATTTCTATGAAAGGTGTGGGATGAGCAGAGGTAAGTAAGATGTTTGCTATTTGTAGCTTAAATCTTCAGCATATATCTCACTCAAGCACAGGATGATGCCATCCAGCAAGACCCCAGATAAACAGATCAAGGTGTGCACTGTGCTGCTTATCAAATGGGTAAGAGCGTATCAGGAAATATTAAAGAATCCCTAGGTACAAAGGAAACACAAACTTGCATTTCCTAGTTGCAGTGATTTTCTGGAATTTAAAGGCAGTTATTTAAAATTTTCCAACAGCACCTAACCAATAAGTTTGTGTCGAGATGCTGGCTTTTTGCCCTAGTCATTACAGACTTGTAAATGATGTCTGCTATAAAATTAAGCTACTTTCAATCGATGGCAGTATGCAAAAGGGTATAAATATGGTTACAGAATGACATCCTACACCTGGTGTTAACATTTAGTTAATTCTTCAATTAATTAATTAATGCAAATTTCTTTCTAAGCAGGTGAAACTGTGGCACATACGATGAATTCTGGGAATACAGGACCCTCCTGAAATTGCACTGCCTTCTGAGACAAGATTCAGCTATCAAAATGAACAGGAGAAAACAGGAGAGAGCTTGCCAACAGCAAATGCACTGAAAGAAGCACCATCTTCCACTATAAGCACACTCCTCCTGATGTAATAATATTTTCTTATTACAAAAAATGCCGGGTTGGAAACATCTGAACTGCCTTTCGCACTTTGGAGACCGAGGTGAAGAAGAATGCTGAAAGCGCATTTCCATGCTGGGGCAGAAAAGCCATACAAAGAAACTCCTGGGCACCACAAATTCTCCTAGGATCAGTCAGGAAAGCACACACTTGAAATTCATATAATCAGAAGAAAAGGCAGGATGCTCTGAAAGTCAGTCAGGGCAGATGCATATCACATGTTTCATCCTGAAGTGTATCTGAGACTATGGAAGTTGTGTGCATTTTAAAGGAAAAATCAATTGAAATAAAAGATGTGTAATACCAAAATCTTATTAAAGAGAGGGCTTTGAAGACAAAAAAAAATCTGCAGATATCTTTTATTTGGTGCTAAATGATTAATTCATTGAATATGTCGGAGAGATTATTTTTTATTAGGTAAGTGTGTTACATCATTTCTTGATGCAAATTTATTTCTCCTCATTTGAGGACTGATGGAGAAAAGCTCTCTGTAAATCTGAACTCTTGTGTGGAATGGAGAGAGCTTACAGCACTGTTTCTAATACCCTGCTGGACTGTGTTACCACATTTGTCAGTTTATTTTCACAGGACATTATGTCACGAAGAAATGGTCTCACTGAATTCAGCTTGGAAATGCTCCCTCTCCGATGCCTATTTGATTGAAATTGGAAATCAGGGGATTTTGGCCTTATATAGACAGAGAAGCTCCTTTAATATGATACATCACAAAGTGTCATGATTGCAATTTGCAGGATCCTGCAAATGCAGTTGCAGCAGCCTACGTGCCTAGAAGCAAAAAATGAGGAAAAATGGCTCCATGGCAGGGGACTGGCAGAGACCTTTTCTGCTCAGTCGCTGCCTCGTGGAGACTGCAGAACTGCGAATAATGACCACCCACATCAACGTGCCCACAGTTTCTCCTTTCTGAGTTTTTCCACAACGTTTTCTCTTCCTCATACTGGTCTTGGTTTTCCCTCCAGCTTTCTCTACTCTGACAGCTGTCCTTCTTCCCCCTCTGGCTTCCTCCATCCACCATCTGCTCGTGTTTTGGTGTAAGAGCTCGTGAGCAGTGTATCGAGCCACGCTCTTTCCGTGTAGCATCCTGCAGTGGCGTGATTGCTGTGGATTGGGCCAGTTCATCCTGCTTCTGCACGAGCTGACTTCTGCTGAGATTCTGTGTACAGATCCCACTCAGAAGGCAACAGTGGAACACAGCTCGTAAACTGCCCAGCAGTCCTCCTGGTTTGCATTTTCAAGAGTACAGCTACAGTCTGGGGTAATATGTTGGTCTCTAAACCAGTGTGCTGTCTCACACTCTAGGTGAACATCAGCGCTGAGACATTTGTTTTTAATTCCATCCTCCTATTACAACAATAGAGACAACAACAATAAAATCAACCCATAATGATTTCTTGGGCTCAGCCCAGCTGCTAAGAAAATTAAGGCTCTTAACAACGTGACGGCTGCAGGGTTTTGGGAAGCAATTGGAAATATTAGACTAGGCCATGTGTCCCGTCTGCAGCTGCCTGCCCCACCACTGTGGGGCCAGAGGATGACTGAAGCAGACCATCATCTTGGGCATCAAGGCATGTGCCCACGTAGGCTATGCCATTGTAGGTCTGGGGAAGGCTGCCCAAGTCGGAGCATCTCCCCACCCTGTATTAATGTGATTAATGAATGTGAGTCTGCACAGAGGCAGCATGGGATGGCACTGTGATTTCGCGTGTTAAAGGATGCAATCTGGAAAGAGTAGGAATAGCAAGACACCTGTACAGCCCATCTGCATTTCTTTCCCATTGCAGGGATGATGGACAGAACATCTGATGTTTCCCAAGTTCCCCATTCAAAGACCTCAAACCACACAGCAGGCACTCAGGTGCTTCACAACTATCCTGGAAATTATCTCCATTTTACAGAACCACCTCAATCTACCTTTTTAAAAATCCCTGCCAACCCCGGGAGACCACCTCCCTGCATTTTACCAAGATCGTGGATGTTCTGCCCCTGATTAAGGGGCTGAATAAAGCTACCACCAAGCAACCTAAACAACCTGGAACAACCTAAAGCTGCACCTGAGATGCCAGAAAGGCTCTGAGACATCTCTGCTCCATTCTGGCTGGGTTCTGCTGGTGAACAGCTTTATGCCATCTCCTCCTTTTCCTCCAGGGCAACAAATATTCTCTGTATTAGGGTAAACATTGCCATTGGAGGAGGGAAACACACCACTCATGCCTCTGTTCTTAGATCAGTGGTCTAGCACCAAACTCAGACAAAATTTGTGTATTTTGGAGCCTTCCACTTTCCTGCATACAGCAAATTGTAAGGAGAGCAGGGATGACTGTCAGAAAAATGCAGTTTAGTGCTTAGGAGAAACTTCTCATGGTAGCACAGTATTTTAGAACAACGCTGTACAGGTTTCAAGTAAAACACAGAGACAGTGTGGTCTAGAGATATTCTGCTCAGGTTTTGCTTTTCATTGCTTTTGCCTAAGGATGGCATCTAGCCTAGAAGGCCCTACTAGAAAGAAAAAACATCTATATTACTCAATAAACATGTTAATGAATGTTTTAAAGATGCTGTCTGCAGTGCATGTGCTAGTCCCTAGCGTCTATTTTCCTCCCCATCAGTCAGTTTTTAATGTCTCTTTGGCACATTGTGCCCAAGAGAGGAAAACAAATGCCTGTGCTGGCATCAGTCCTTGCTGAGGCTGTGTTGTCCCTTACTGGGCTGCCCCAGTTCCTTCAACAGGTGAGCAGATACCCACATGTAAGTGCAACAGCTTCGTCCTCGTGGGCTCCACAGCGTTCATGGCAACATCTGCCTTGGAAAGATCATAACTTTAGATGAAGTATTAAATTCACTTTGTTTCTCATTGCCTCTTTTTTGATCAGCTGGGTAGCAAATGGGGGAGTCAGACTGCAAACCTTGGCTGTGTGCTTGTGTGGAGGAGCAGCCTCCAGGCTGGGGCAGAGGCAGCTGCCAGCTGAAGCAGCCAAGCTTGCCCCTGGCACCCTGCAGGTCCCAAAAAATGCATAAGCACCTGTCTCACTTCACTGCCCTAGGTGGCTTGCTGGGAGGTTAGGAACTTAGCACACTGGAGAAAAATACAAGCAGACTTTCACACAACAAAAAGAGTAAATGCAGCTTTTTTTTTTTTTTTTTTTTTTTTCTTAGAAATGACAGTTAGCTTTGGTGGTTTCCTTTCCTGATTGACAGGTTAACAAGAACTTGGTTGTTCAGAAAGGGGCTATTATGAGGGGAATAAACACACATTTTCTTTCTCTTTTTCTAATGTTATGCAACTCACTAATTGACAGACAGTGGAGTAGAATGTGCTCTATCAGCTGAATATCCTTTATCAAAATTGACACATTCAGAGTAAGGCAAGGACCTAAATTAGTTACAAAAACTAGAAAAATAAATACAACGGCTAATCTTAGAACTCAATTTATATTGCTTGTGACTTAAAGCTGGAAGACCTCATCATGTGAGATGTTCAAGCTATAAATAAACTTAAGTTTAGAACAAACGAACATTTTTTTACATGCAGGACTTAATGCATTACAGTTTTCTGGCAGAATCAAAAACAACACCAGACCGACACCATGTCTCATTTTTAATGGAAAAACAAGCCAGTAGAACAAACCTCCAAAAAAGGAAATCTCTAATCTACGAGTGAGAGTATCCAAGCGTGTCTCCAACTCTTCTGATTCAGTTTAACAAGAGAGGAAACCAGGCCACCAGAAGTTTACAGACTAATGCAATTACAGAGTGGCTCAATGAGTGCTGATTTGTCTGTTATCGACGATATAGCATAAAGCTATGCTAACACATCTTGTTCTCCTTGCACAACACTGAATTCTCACCAATTAATTAATCAGAATGGGTGCTTTTCAGAGGGTAAGTAGCGGTCAGTTGCTGGAAAACATATGAATGACCATTTCTAACAGCTATTTTTAAGATCCATTAACTAACTGAATAATTGGATTTACCTATAAATAACAATGCATTTTCATCAGATGGTGTTTAACATTTCTTACATCACAGGTGAAAAAAAAAAAAAAAGAATCCTCTTAGTAGTTCTAATATTAAAAGGCAAATAAAATTAAGGTCGTAATCATAGCACCCCTTCAAAATTACCATGAAATTTCAACAATTCTGTGAAGACAAGGGTACAAATGTACCATTATGAAACCACTCACTGAAAAAAGCCACTTGAAGACAACCAAGTTGTTTTGCTGTTTGCCAGTAGGATGAACGTGGGAAACAGCCTCCCTTCTGGAGTGGTGAGCAGCAGCTTGCACATGGACAGCAGTGGAGAGCTGGACCAGCTCCAGATGTATTGAAAGCAGAGATCATTGCTTTTTGGAACCACAAGCACAGCAGACCAGGCCCTTAAAACAAAAATGCTGGAACCCTCGTGCTTAAAGTTAAACTCCCAAATTCACATCCTGCCACCTTAAAAAGCAGTTTTGAGGTCTGAGGCATCTACACCTAACTGGTATGCATGCAATCAGATTTAAATGCTGAATTTCAGGTGGTCATCTCTACAAGTTTTATGGGGGTTTGTCAAGATCCCACCCAAGATCAAAATAAGTTCCAGAAAGCCAGTCTAATCACTGGCATAGCTTGTAATGTCGAATAATTTGACTTTTGGACAGGAAAGGTGTACAGTGCTACTTAATATTTAGTACCTCCTCAAGAAAAGATGAAAATTTACAAAACCTACGGGTACTACTTCATTGTGTACTGGTGATGGCTGAATGTAAAACATCCCCACAACAGTCCAGAGGCCGACACTTTTCTGAACCAAGGACGACAGCTATATTCAGTTTGTTGACTAGGAGGGGAAGCATGGACACAGAGTGCTCTCATTCCACCCAGACATGGTTCTCATAGCACCCTGCTACACTACTCTATGGGTACCCTATTGCCTGGATACAGCCTCTAACTTTGGACGTACGCAAAGAAGTATTTCGTTTAGTGTCAGCCAATAACTTCCAAAACCACATCTGGACAGAGGTTTGCTGAGGAAGCGAGCTAAGCAGAATTTACCCAAAGGCAAATTAGGTCTTCATTTAGGGAACTGCTGCCTTCTGAATGTCTCAGCAACTGACTAAGCAACAACTTTGCTAATGTACTTATCAGTGCATTAGCACTGACATCTCTTCTTACCAATTAGTGTGGTCCCAAAAAAGATAAAGAAAAGATCAGAGGTTGGTGAGGTGATATGACATCTAGCTCTGCAGAAAGCTCTGCAGAAACATGCGGTTCATTTAGGGGTATTCAAAGTCCAGTTAGCCCAGACTCCTGCCTATATGTAGCATCCTGCCACCACTCTGTTTCATACACAGAAACCTCATTCTTGGGTTTGGCAGAAATTCTGTTTAGGGCTCATAACAGGCTGCAGTCCGCCTGGTTGGTGGGTTTGCCTCTAAACTGCAGTGAGGCGTGCGTGTGACTGCTGACAGTAACATACTGCTTGAGCAAGACACCAGTTTTCCTGGAAGACCTATGATTGTCACAAATTTCATGATGTCAACAAATTACAATTTTGTGGTGTAAACTATAATGCAAATACAGCCCCAACTGTGCCAAAACCACAGAGAACTCCAACCAAGACACCTCACCTTGGCCACTTCATCAGGAAATATGATTAATGCTCAGAAGAGCTCTCATAACGCTCTATCCAGAGCTAATCAAAGGAGATCCAGCATCTCTTACTGTACATGTATGTAGCCATGAAACAGAGGTGGATACATGAACGTAGGGTACAATGCCAGTGGACAAGAAAGTGAAAGCAGTATGGATGAAAAGCAGAGGCCATGCAAGCACCATCAGCTATTCTCAGCCAGAGGCACAAGTGTGTAAACATCAGAGCAATAGTGAGACTTGAAAGAACACACTAAGCAGGTTTCTTTGATTGTTAGACAGTAATTAATGCCATATATCAGAACTTCTCCAAACCCCATGAGTTTGCAAAAAAATAAGTAATTGCTCTTCAGATAAAGCTGCCAGCTCCTCAGTGGAGAAATGAGTATGAGACTTTTCTGTCTGCACTGGGGAATGTTCAGGGAGACCAAGAGCAAAACAGTGCCTATCTTCTAGCAGGAAACTGTTAGCTGTGAGTATAATTAATGAAGGGAACAATTTAATCCACACTGTGATGAATGCTCCCTTGCTGGACATGTGGAATCAAAACTGGATGTTTTTCTAAAAGATAAGCTCTAATCCAAACAGAAGGCAGTTTAGGGAAATCCAGTGGTCTATGTCACAATGCTGGTCATAACATGTGACCACAGCTGACTCTAAAAACCTTATAACCCTTGAATATAATGAATCACGAATACCAACAGTGCTGTTCCTTCCTCCAATGAAGTGTCTGGCGATATGGTGCCTGGATGTGGGTGGGTTATGATTAACGACACATTCTACCGTGACTTTGCTCAAGAACTGTTTTCCCTGATGATTACTATGGCTTGGATAACATTTTCTTCCAGGAATTATGACAAAAAATTGACTTCAGCAAAAGCTCCATTTTTTGTCCATAAGTTCAGGTATTACTTTACTTTCCCATCACAAGATGAGCAAGGGTCTTCTAATGGGAACTGAATCCAGGTTTTAATTAGCATGAGTTTATACCAAAATGGGCCCAGAGGAAATTATGAACACATCATCAGAATCTGGTTCTTATTACTGCCAGAAAATGGCAGTGAAGTTATACAGATGCATGCTAAAACCTGCAACTATCATGAGAAGGGGCCTCAAAGGCCTTTCTTGATGAATGAAGACAGTAAACATGGTGCTCAGCTGGAAATGGAGTAAGACACTTCTGGGCAGCTTCTGGTTACCAATCAGGGAACCAGCAAACACCCCCACTCCTTCCCTCCCTGAAAATGTTCTTTGTTACGTTTATTCTCCGTTGTATTAACACGGAGGGTGCTGGGACCTCCATTTCTTTTTAATTTCATGACAGGACCTTCCTGTAGCTTCTGCTTCTAGATGGATAGGTCTGCTTATCCCTTGTTTTCTCCTTTTTTTGCTTCTGGTTATTGCATTCTTCTTTCATTTCTGTGGTCTGCCGCTACCATTACTTCCTTTCAGCCCCAGTGGCAGACAAGTGATTGGGATTCCTACATCCAGGGTGTTAAGATTTAAATTACAAAGCCAGGCTGAGGTCAACCGGGATGAATGCATGATATTCTCTAATGCGTTAAGCAACAATTTGATGTGTGCAGCAAGTTCTGTGCTTGTCTGGAGCTCCCACTTCCTGGCTTCTGGATTTCTGATTTTTATTAATATTGACAGAAATATTCCTCCGGTGCCTAGAGTACTCCCTGGATTTGTTCTTACATTGCATTCAGAAATCTTGCATTCAACAATCAGCAAGTGGACTTACTGAAAGTAATATATCTCATCTGGACAACACTGATGCTTGGTATATCAAAGCAGGTAGATTTTAGAATGAAGGAAACATGAAGTCAAAGGACATTTAGGTCCTGGGAGAAACACAAGTTTAGGTTCTGAAGTTCACAGTTAAAATTATGTTGCTAAGAATTCGTAGGGAGAATTATTGCAAACTGTAAAGGAAGGAAATATACAGATAAACAAGCATTCTTGGTGTTAGAGGATGCTTCCGTAAATCAGGTATTGGGGTCCCAGATTTATCACCTTGAATTTATGTATTTTGCTCATTTACATTTCCTCAATTTTGGAACAAGATTTCTTGTTTTGAAATTGCTGTGCTACTCAGGGACAACCAGACAAAATATCACTGGACGTTAGTATGGGAACTTACTTCTTCCACTGAACTAATTATCTTTCATTTGAAGCATTTGTACCTGTACTTTTGATTTTAAACCCCATAAAAATACTTTAAAATTTTGATTCTTAAGGCACTTAAGTAAGTAGGTAAGAAATACATTAGAAAACAGTAGTTTATGTTTTTTGTTTGTTTTAAAAAATGTAATTGCTTAACAAATAGTATTCATAGTTTGAACTTGGAAACTGAAGATGTCTTCCTTTGAATGTGCAGCCCGGAAAAATCACCCTTAAATCCTTAAAGGACAACCATTCAAATCCCATTCCCACAAGCCTCCTCTTCAATCCATTAAAAATGTAATTGTTTGTTCTAATTATGTTCCTATGTCTAATTCAATACTTAATATCTGGATTAGAGATGGGCAATTAACAGAATACACCAGAATAGAATAAATCATTATCTCTGCAAAACTGTATGCTTGTCATGGGAAGAGGTTTTAAAAATCTCTAAACTGTTTATTGGGTGAAGCATGAAGGGAGAGAACTTTCTTCCACAGCACTGCATTAACAGTGTTTAAAAAGCCAATCATGAACTGCCAAATAACAGTGCAAAAATGGGCATTTATTAATCCGCCAAAATGGGATCACCTGCATATGATAGATTTGATATAACACCTAGGGAATATACTTTAGTTTAGTATCTCATTGGTGAAAATCAGACATATTATCTCAATACTACACAGTTGTGATGGAATTTGTCACATAACAAAAATTGCTAAGACTACTGTGCATAATACCTATTAGTTTCTTTATGTTTGATTTATTTTTATTATTCAAATAGAAAAGAACAATTTTATTTAGGTGCTTGGGTGTTTGAAATTATGATGACTAAACTGCACATCAGTCTTCAAACACACCCTCTCATTTATCTAAGTGGGTAGAAATAACTGCGTACCAGTTAACAGACTATTATTTCTCTCCAGTGCTGACATGGAGTAGTTTTGCTCCTAGATAAAAGAGATGAAGAGAAGAGATTAAAAGCCAAAGCAGCCAAACACCTAACTTGTGTGAAAAACAAAGTGTATGGAGTCTTTCCACATCTTGGGCAGACCTTTTCTTACATGGGGTCAATACTAAAAGACTGAAGACAAGACAAGAGGGAAAATGAAAGTTGAAAGGAACAGGAAGCATCTTTGAAAGGCAGAATTGTGAACATCATGCTGCAACACCAGGAAACAACAAACTATAATTGATTTAAGTGCTGAGATGGTACTAAACCTCTCTAATCATACAGCAATCATACTAATTCCAGTTGCTCAGAAGACATTGTTAAAGTCCCACAAAATCAAGATATTCCTTTTAAAAGCACATAAATCTGATTATAGAGCCCTTTGGTGCTTTTCAAGCCCTCAGAGGTCAGCCTGACGTTTTAAACTTTTCTCTGCAACCAGAAAAAGCTAGAAACTTTAATTATTTTGAAAGAAAACTGAAAATTCTTCTATACTTCTCCAGTTGCCTGAAAGAGGAATGCTAACTATGGCAAGACTCAAGAGCCAAAAAATCTGGCAATGCAGAGAGGATGTAAGCACTCATATGCATGGAAGCACCATCCAGCCATGCAGTACATTTGTTGCCCTTTCTTGTATGCTGAGAAAAGGATTGACAGCATCTGATCCAGATCTGTGCAATCAAATAGTCATCCGCTGCTGCTGCTGCATAAGTTTGAGCACAAGTCGGCTCTTCCTGGGATGTTTTTGTATTTACTTGTTACCAAGACAGACTACCGGTCTGAAACGGCACTTCAGCTCTAAGATGAGATGGTGATTTTTCACTCTGTCAGTTTGTCTGGGAACACAGATTGTTACAAGTACTGAAGAGTTATGTTAGACATCAGTCTCAAGAGTCTCCTTCCTGGAAAATGCCAGGAAATTTTATCAACTCTGCTCTGAAGAGAACAAGTCGTGAGTTGATTCGTCTGAATCACTAAAGACATAATGAGAACGGTGTTGGTTACCTACAGGAATTTACTTGCTTGAAGCAGTAGAGTTAATGTGCGGTAGTTAAAATCTGAGATCTGTCAACAAGAAACAGATTATCTGAAAGCAATCATAATTCAAGCTTTTTTTTCCAAATCTTGCTTTTAACATGCCACCTAATAATGTACTAAAATCTAGAGATGTTACAAGAAATAGCTGTATGTATAAAGGAAAAACAAAGCCAAGCAGAGCAAAATGTACCTTGTCAAAGGGAAAAGATTACATCTACCTTTACAGATAAGGCCTCTTCAGTTTCATCTGATCTTAAACTCAAAACAATTTATTGCAAGCACAGAACAATCGACAGTTAAGTCACACACCTGGAAAGCTGTGCCTCTGCTTTGGGGAATTTATGTTCCTGCAGTTTCTCCTTACTTCCTCAGGGCTGAACACAAATTACAGCTTTTTAAATGAGCAGCATTCATTAAATCAAATTACTAGTAAAACTGCACTGCCTACATGTGCCCCTAATTAGTCTTAGAACAGTTTTGCTGTGTACCAAGAGACCAGAGGTGGCCCTGCCTTTCCACTAATCCTTTCTACGTTAACTCCAAAGCCAAAGTTTCAGCAAAACTTCTCCACTTGGGTTATCACTATAAATAGTAACATCTAACTATCATCACATTATCTTTGTACACCCAATCCTGCACCAATTCAAAACAAGATTATTGCTGCTGATTTCAGCAGGAGCAGGTTTTAAGTCTTAATGTTGAAGGCAGCTTTCCTCTACGTCAAAGGTTAGTTGGCCAATCTTCTACATATAAAATGCTAAATGGTGGTTTTGGCTAGCCCACAGGCTTATGTAACCATGGGGATGAAATAATGCAGCATTCCTCCAGAAAGGTCAACCACATACTCTCATGAGCTGTCTAATTAATATGATTTAATAAATATTACCATACAGAAGTGCCCACAAAGGCAAAAGATAACACGAAATTCATCACTGGCTGGACTAGTTTGCTCATTTCAATAGAGAAACACTGATAAATGATAGAAATAAATATTTTTATTAAACTATACAGTTTGTTGTATATAGGATACATATATGTGCAAGGCAGAATTGTAAATCAGGACCTATGGACAGCCTCCCCACCATTGCCATATTTAAGGTTCCAAGGCTTCCTAGCACTACCCATGGAAAGTTTTATATAATTTCTGCCTTCTGAGCACAGCTGTAAATAACACGTCCAACTGGATCCTCGACAGCTGTCTGTGAACACACGTGAGGAATACATGGCATGTGGACAGCATGCTGTGACTTCATAGCCTGGCACGGTACCGCAGGCATGACTTCATGTGCTTGGGAATGCGGTATCATTTATGTGGAGAAGCCACCTCTGCCTGCCTACAAGTGAGCAGCGAAGGAAAGAAAGCTGAAGGCACCACTTATTTCTTTCAAGTGGCCATCTGCCCAGTGGATTTCATCAGACCAGAAATACACACGTTCCTGTTTGAGCTGGTATCACAGCCACAGGACTGTACTGCAAGGACAATAAAGATTTTTAATCTTGCAACCATTCTGACAGAAAGTAGGCACTCGATTTCACTTGATGAGAGCACTGCCCAGGCATCCTACTTAATTTTTGGCTCAGTCAATATCCTGAATTGAAGCCCAGAGACTGAACTGCAGCCAAGACTGGCATTCTGCTTTCTGACACCTTAATGTATTTGGATCCAAACATCCTAAATTTATTATCATTGCTGTGGTGTTTGAAAAGCTTTACACTGCATACATTTCAATGAAGAGTGTCATGCCTTCAGGGATCCACTGGACACATGGCCAAATTTTCTTTTAATCCACAGCTTCTGGTAATACACTGGGCATCTCAGACATGCTATAACTTATGACTGCAGAACTTTGTTAAAATGGAACCATGCCTAAATAAGTACTGAAGTACTGCATGGAACATTCTAAACATACATTTATTTATTTTTCAGTAATGGTAGAGCAAGACACCAGATTAAAAAGATGGCAAAAGCTTCTGCAAAAACAGTCTTTAGAGGCTTGCTAGTTGTGAAAGCCAGCAGCACAGTTTGCATATTTGTGTTTCTCTGGAAGCTTTTATTATGTAGTAAGGCAGAGTAAATGCTTCTGAAAGTTACCCTGTCCTGCTGGTATAAAAATATGGGTGAACGTCTATGAGCATCTGTAAGTGGCTGGAATTACAAAGGGCTGGGCAGCAAAGAGGACTGGAGGAATCAGGCAACTCATACCAGAATTCATTGACGTGACAGGATGCAAAGGACATGGAGCACTTTCCATCCTCATTCCCGTGCTCTAAATATATCTAGATCAACCCTGGCAGCAGAGCTGTGCCATCCTGGAGAGCTTGTTCCAGACTTTGCACAGGTATCTGCACTTTGGAAGTCCTGGTGCTGCCCAACCACCCCCTGACCCCAAATTAAAAACAAACAAACAAAAAGCTGGAAAAGCTGTGTTGCAGCAGTCAGGCAGTACCCAGCATTACAGCAAAGCAAATGGGCATGGATGTTGTCGTGGTCCCCTGGGAGCACCACAGTCCCAAATCCCACTGCATAAACAATGCACATCATGTGCTGTATGTTATAAGCACACAGGAACATAAAATTCTGGATTATTTTTCTGGCTAATTTTTTGTCCTTTTATTAATTAAAACAAGATACTTGGTATTTTCAAGGTCAGCAGGTAGATAAGGTCATTATCCTGTTTTATGCTTACTGAAAAAAAAAAATAAAATCTGATTTAACCATATTAAAACAGAGATATTACTTATGTTCTTTTGGAATACTATGGTATGGACACTGACAGCATAAAATCCCAGTTCCATCCCCAAAATGATTACATAATGAATGATACGTTATATATAGAATCTGTATAGTTTAGGACGAGAAGAATTAGAAAGGGAGTAGTCAAAATGGACTTGGCAACAGTAAATGCAAGATCTCCTTGTAGAAAAAAAAAAACAGTTCTGTATGCCTCGATCCTTCTGCTGCCAAGTATGTGCTTTTTAGAGTGACTGATAAAAAAGATTTATCATAAGAGCTGATAAGAAGCAAGTCTTGAAAGTTGTAAAAACAAAATAGCATTTTAAATTTTATTTGCCCTTGGGGGAGGGGGGACAGGGGAGGGTGATAGCAGAGAAAGGCAAATCAGGGAGTACTATTTTGAAGCCATATTTTTCAGTATTTCTTTGCAACATTTGAGGCTAGAAACCTATATTCAAAAACGGAAGTCAGTTCTGGCATTTGTCGTTTTTTTGAAAGAAAAACCATACTAAGTATTTTAAGAGTTGAGATAAAATCAGGAGAGTTGAGGACATGCAATTGGTATTTTTGAATTGCAAAGTAACTCTTTCATATTAAACGCCATCAGAGACCAGTAGACTGCTCTCATGGAAAAGAACACTGCAATGTACTGTGAGTAAGTATATAAATAATGACAGCTCAGGTTAATTTAAATTTAGACTTTTCAGATGTCAGTCCTGCCAATAGCTGTTCTGCAGCTACAGTTAGCTGCTGTACTTTCCTGAGTCCTCAAAGCTAACAGTCTAGAAGAGAATCCAATTTAGGAGACAACTAGCAGGTATTAAGCAAATAAAGGGAATCAGAATCAGAAGACCTGGATTTCATTCTTCTATCTGCTGCTGACTTGCTGCATGACCTTGAATAAAATACTTAACCTGCCCAGGCTTCAACCTTACCTTAACATGCATCTCCTAAGACTGCCCTGAGGCATAATTAATTAATTCACACCTATAAATCTTTCAAAAGCCTTGTTAGTGATAGATGAGGCTGTGGAAATTAATATTATTAGCAGTATTTTCCCACGTACAGATGTACAGGGTGACATACATGCCCTCTCTACAATACTGATCTGTATGAATATATATGCAAATACATAAACATACACAACATCTAAGTTTTCACTCAACTTCTCATTCAAATACCAGCAAAATGGGAACAAACAATGAAAGAATAAACAGTACACATTGTTACAGAGGGAGGAAGGCATCTTCCTTTGCTTTTCATGAAAGTAGCTCCAAAATTGCCTCTCCTTCACAACACAATTCTTAAGATTATCAATTACCCTTGTTTAACAATGTTATGAAAGTAAATTGTTCTTACCCTAAGCCCCTGCTCCATGGACAAGCAGAGGACCTGCCAGGGTGCCGTGTACCTGAACATGTTTGGCCCCTTCTGTAGACAGACTAAATGGCAAAAGGCACACAAGTATCTCAGGTCTACTGGTTGCTTTTCATCTGATGGATGCTAAAACTGAGAGAAATTCCTCCAGTTGTATTCTTGAAGGGCCTCTCGCGCAGAGTCTAAGACACAGCTACAGCCATTCCACTTGCACCCCGTGGAACTGAATAACTAATTCAATAAGAGGCTTTCTTCTTGGGAAGAGCTTAGCTCAAACTCAATTAGCATAAATAGGATGATAACCTTTGAACCTCCCACTCCTCCTCCTGGAGGTCGCTCCCTCCCCTGCAAATCTTGGGTCTGTTTGTTACCAGCGATGGCATTTGACTCTGCTTCGGAGGCCTAGAAGCAGCTATCAGAGATCATCTCAGCTAGTTCTTACATTTGCAAAGCACCTGTAGCTTTGCATCTTTTATTTTTGCTGTTATGTTTTAGCTGTGCTCAAAGGAATTCCCTTTTCCTCCCACCTGCAGGGATCCTTGCCTTTCCCTCTCCAGCATGGTGTTCTCTGTTCGGCAGCCTGCAGAGTGCTGCTGAAGAGGTTCACACTGAAGCTGCTATAAACACTCCCATGACAAAGCCACTACAGTAAAAAATTACCAGCCTAAATGAAATTGAAAGGTTTTCTCCAAAATGCACGGAAATGAGCTCTTTGGAACATTGGCAATAAGATATACTATTGTCTTGTTTGTGATAAGGTTTCCCTTTAAAATGGATTATTAGTTTTGCAGTCAGAGAACCAGGCCTAGTCTCCAAGAATCTAAACAAGGTAAAAGAGTAAAACCTTGTTATTTTCTGCATTTATGTGATTTAAATGACAAATGGAAGTAGTACTTCTGTATTCTGATGCTGCTTAGCAAGCGGCGTGTCGTTGCACTGATGCAACCCAGCCACATAGATCAAGTCACTACTTCGTCTGTTTGTTTCTTTATTTTCTGTCAACAGAGGAAGAAGTCATTTTAGTTTTATATTGGTGATCTTCACTGTTTTATCTCTGGTACCTGTACTGAGGCAGTCCCACCCAGACAAGGATGCAGGAGGAAGGGTAGAGGCTCATTCTTAAAGCCACTGCTAGCACAGAAGCCAGCTGCTTCCTGGTCAGTCCAGTGAGCTGAGAACAGCAGCAAAGCAGTCCTGCAAGTGAGATTCTTCTGCTTCTGCTGGTAGCACACCTTTTTCTGTTTTTTTTTTTTTTTTTTTTTTTTTTTTTTTCTTTCCTAAAACAGACAAGTACTGAGGTGTTGGTGTCTTTCACGTCTTTCACCAGAACCTGGCAACAACCGACACACAGGTGAGCTCCATCTCAGCTGAGATGTTTGTTACAATACTATGATTTGTTGCACAGACACAATTAACAATCAAGGGGCGCCATCTGCAAGAATGTGAAAGTGCAGACCTGTTTCAAATTATCAAAATTATACACTACAGACGTGGCTTAACAGTAACTTTAATAATGCCTATACAGCCTTTATACATGGTACATAAAGCTCCAGCTTCCTTTAATTGCTGAGTTTGTTTTGCTGGACAACCAATCAGTCATACGAATAACTCCCATTTCCTTCACCTCTCTCTGTATTTTGACCTCCTGCCTTGATGTTTCTGAACTTCATTTTGGAAGCAACAAATGACTACAGCTATTTCTTCAGTAGCTGGAAGTGATTTAAGCCAGAACAACCCAGGTACCACCATATTTCAGCAATTAAAATGCTTTTAAAACAATCAGAACAAGAACAGATGACAAATCCTGTCCCTGAGTAAGAATCCGGACATGACGCTAACATGGATTACAGGAGGACTTACGTTACAAAGGCAGGATAGATGAACTGCCTTGTGCTGAAGTTAACATCAGCTTCTTTGCAGGCTGGGAGTGTGGCCAAGGGTAGAAATGCAGGTTTTGGTGAGAAACAGCCATTCCTTGCATCCCTTGAACATTCCAATGGCCAGATATACAAACAACTGCAAAACAAGCCTGTCCACATGCACCTTCAACTTTTTCTCCTTTTTCTCCTTTTTCTCCTTTTTCTCCTTTTTCTCCTTTTTTTTTTTCTTTTCTTTTTTCTTTTCTTTTCTTTTCTTTTCTTTTCTTTTCTTTTCTTCTCTTCTCTTCTCTTCTCTTCTCTTCTCTTCTCTTCTCTTCTCTTCTCTTCTCTTCTCTTCTCTTCTCTTCTCTTCTCTTCTCTTCTCTTCTCTTCTCTTCTCTTCTCTTCTCTTCTCTTCTCTTCTCTTTTCTCTTTGTTAAGGGTTGTGTGCCTTGCTCATTAAGTGCCTAATGAAGTCTTATCAGCGAGTTTAATTCTGAAGGCAAATGAGAATATAAATATAGAACAGACCAACTGTAGTATTAGGTACTATTCTGCAGAGTCAACAGTGAAATAAGTCTGCCACAATGGCCAAACACTAGGAGATCCCAAGAAAAATCCTTACATTAAAACATTGTAGACCAATATAGAATATTAAGCAAGCTTCTCACAGAGAAGGCCTTTGATCTTCAATTTTCCTAGAGGACAAACTGAGTGCTCTCACGTATCTCAAAAACTGTTAGCAAAGAATACCGTGATATTTCACCCTTATTTAGGATAATTAAATATGAATAACACATTAAAGCAGCTGCTTTTATATCTTTTGCATTTAGAAATATCGACACTTACAAGACATAATCCAAACTTTTGTGATCTTGCAACGATACAAATACAACCTGCTTATTTTTTTTCCAAAAGCTAGAACTCTTTTCCCCCTTATATTATGGGCTTTCATCCCCTCTCTTTTTAATAGAAAGACAATATTATGGAAACCCTACAACCAGTTTTAAATAAGAGATCACAGGGATGCTGTTGTCAGGAAATTAATACAAACACTCCCATACCACAATCCAAAAGTTAATACAATTGTTGACTTGTCTTCAGGAGAAATAGCAAACAAACAGATACCAAACGGAAACCAGGAAGAAATATGACTAACATCTAAGCAGGGGTCTATTTACACTGACAGTACATAGTAATGAATGCCCCCAGTGTTTGAAAGCCCATCCTTCTTCCCTCTTACCAGAAATCATTAACGCTGGGGAGGGCTTTTCAGGACTCAGTCAGAAGTCAAAATACTAGCACTCGCAGCATCTCCCTCCAACGGGCTGCTCTCAGATGAGTTAGAGTTGAAATCTTCTTGGAAAACGTAGGCAGAATGTACATGAGCAATGTGAAATGCAATCTGTCTTTGCAGGAGAATGCGAAGCACATACCAATAAACATCACACCCACATTTTGTGGTTTGTTTCTTAACCAAGGGTCATTCAATTTCCTGTGAGACTCTGACAGCACAGGATTTACCAGTGATGCCTTTCTACACCTCCTTTTATTTCCCAATAAAGACAAAGCCATTGGATAAGGTTAGGGACTTACTCAAGCTGATGAAGCCATAAAAGTTGTTTGTCTTCCAGTTGTTCATGAGTAAAGAAGATGAGACTCTGTGTGTCAAAGAGATAAAACCTCCTGCTGTGATGAATGCATGTAGATAAAATACAAGGCTGGAATTTACAAAATCAAATCCATTCACAGGCTCTAATGTCTTAGGAAAATCACTTAATCTCACTATGCCTTTTATCAGAAAGGTGTTTATAGCATATTTTGTGAGTTTTCTGAAAAAAAAGTATGCTCATGAGGGTACTTGCTAATATATTTCCTGACAACAACACAAAGGCATCTGAAATTTCATGAAACTCCTCTGGTTTTGCCCATTCTGTATGCAATGTACAAACACAAATCTGGTGGGAGAAACAATATACCTTAGTATAATGTTTCAGTGTACATTATGCTACTATACTTATGAAAGGTAGAAAATTGAATTCATACCTGTCATACAGACTGACACTGCTGTTTAGGAGCCAGAGACTCTCAGCCTTGGAAGTGACCACTTAAAGACTTAAAGTAATTGCAAGGTTTGGCAACAGTTAAATATATGGTTTGATGCTCTAAAATTTGGGCAGAGGTGTCTAAAGAGGCACTTAGGAGCTTAATCCCTCGTAGTCTCAATCTGTAATTACTCAACTTCTTCAGTGCAATGTTGCAAAAACAAGAACTAGCCTGTAGGGTTGAATAACAAAGCCCAAGAATTCAGTCTGGTGAGCTCTCCAAGAACGAGTGACAGGTATTTCTACTATTTGTTGTTCTTTATTACTATTACAGCTATTACTATGGTTCTGCTGTACCACTCCTCCCTCCTTATGGCAGGAGTCCTCCTACAGGAACACAGACCTGTTTTTCCATTCCTGCTTTATGGTGGGAAAGGACTCACCTAGAAACTTTGAAGAGGCTAATCTCTAAATCTCCTGATTTAAATTTGCCATCTTTGGGCATCCTATCTGTTCTCTTTTGTTGCACATCATTTTATTACCCCATTTTATTTGTGACACAAAAGAATGGTTTCCAAGTTATCTTTAGCAAGAGACAAACTGTGCAAGATCTCAGATACTACACCAAAAATACGCAATGTCAGCAATATGAGGAGCTTGTCTTTTCCAATCACATGCCCTAAAGGCTAAGTATATTTCTGTATAGAAATGAAAATGCTTGGGAGAAACATCTAGGTTTTATCCATGGCCTGAGTAGGAAGCCTGGAGCAGGTAAATGTGGAAAACATCCAGTGGTTTTGTGGAAGAAAATCAAGTTATCACACATGTGAGCTGACAATTAGGTGCTGAGCCTAAAACTTTGTTCTTTTTTTCCCCCATTTCTTTCTGTTTGTCTAATAAAAGATATGGATACTTTCACAATATTGTCTCCCTTACTCCTCAGTTATATACTCTATGGATATAACAGTGCTGCTATTACTAAATGTCCACGTCTCTAACAAAAAAGTACCATCATTGAGAAAACACGGTGTGTACTGATTACATCATCTGATACTTGATGCGCCATTGCAGACAGTAGCTCAGGAAGAGAATAAGCAAGATGTTTTTCAATACCACATAATTTTCTCAGTGCTTACAAAAGCTTATCTCATGCAGAGAAGAAGCCTTTACTCTGAAAAAAAAAAATATCTAAAAACCAAAGAGGTTAACTAGATGACTATGGGCTGGACTAACAGCGTCTGCAAAGATGAATTCACATAAACAGCAGAAACTGAAAGACACTACTTTGTACTTTCTGTTTGAAATGAAAAACTGTAAGAAAATGGGTAAGAAAAAGAGAAGCGTATACAAATGCCCTGTTTAGCACCTGAACATAAGAGTGGCTCTTTAGACTACATTTCCCAGAAGGAATGCATGACATCAAGAAGACCAAGATCTTATCATCCACTGGATGCAAACCTCCCTTGAACACATTGTTCTGTACACTGGTTTCTATGAAATAGAAACATGAATTATGAATTATTACACCATACAGAGAATGACTTGTCATGACGAAGACCTGTCAAAGCTCAGCATGTTGCCAGACAAATCCCTGCCACCAAAAATGCAGGAAGAAGACATTTTGTAAGCCACAGTCTAGCTTTGGGATCTCCGTAACCTGGCCTTTTAATGCATGGCTCAAACTGCGCTGACTTAAAAGGGCATCTGACTTTACAGTGCAATAAGCTTATGACTGGGCTCTTTCACTGGTAGTCACATGGCTCTCTGTAAGCAGGAAATCCTGAATTCTCACTCATATTCTTTTCAATCAGATCTAACTGCTGCTTGCTCACCTTTTAACCTCTGAAAGACCAAAAATCAAACACTTTTACAAGTGGGAAAAATGACAAAAATCCTGAAACAATTGGTAGAAGAGGAAACTCCCTTAAATTCTTCACTGTAACCAGGATTTTTTTACAGGTATATGAAATATATCTTTATATATATGCATATATATATTACATATGGCTTCCTAACTCAGTACCTCTCAGATCCTCATTGTAAAAAGAACAAGAGGAACACACCCACATCAGAAAGCACTCTAGGATAGATGTGAATTGTCTCTCGTGGAAGATACTGAATGACTGCTTAAATATTATTATTCTGATCTTTTCTAGGGTGTCCCTCCCTAGGTAACATGCCAATGCTGTTCCTCAGTTGCCCACATGATGCACTAACCATGAAAGTACAACCTCTTTTGGTCTGAAAGATATGCAGAAAGTATCACAAGCACTTATAAAACCACAGTCTCAGGATCACGTGTAGCATCTCCATAGAAAAACAGCCTTTTCATTACCCCAGCAGCAGTTTTAAAGATGCTGGCACTGTGGTTTGGCAGTGATGCAAGGAGCACAGGCAGCCACTCCTGGCATGGTCAGACAGAGGTACAAGCCAGTCCTAATGGAGCTGCTGTGGTCCTGCTCACCTCCTCCTGGGACATGCTGGATTTGGCTGTCTGTCTAGTGATACGGCTGAAAAGTAACCTCAGTAAAAAGAAAAAAAAAAAAAAAAAAGGTTGATGTCTAGCTGCATTCAGCATCCAAGTGAACAAATGTTAGCATCACCCTGCAATTTCCTACATGCAACAATTATGTTGGGTGGTCAGTTACCACATGGCTGGCTAGACATCCCCCTCCTAATCCCACCGAACTGATGCAGTTTGATGCAGTGTTTGTGAACAGTTCAGCCCATGGATATGCTTGCCATTTGGACTCTTAGGCTCACTGCAGAACTGCTAGAGGAACTTTAATAAATGCATGTTGTGTTTACACCAATACAAGAAGGAAACAAGATCTCCCCTGTCATCCAGTCCCATCACCTGTTACTGCAGGAAAGCATGTCATCTAATCCTCTTCATAAACGTAGCTGAGATCTGCCTTAAAAACATCTATTTGTCCCCACAGTTGCCATGGAAGTGCTCGTCTGATCCTCAAGAACTGGCTTCCAGCTTCTCATCTACATTTACTAATGGCCAGTTTATCCCTATTCATTTCTTTGCCAGTACCGAGCATTTGCTTTAGCAACCTACTGCTCTTCTTGGTGTTTCGTTCCCTGGCGCATACATAAACCTCTGATATATCCCAGTCCGCATTTTTCCAGACTAAACAAGTAAAGCTCCTTTAATCTCAAATTGCATGTCAGGCTTTTCGTCTCCCTGCTGTCCAAACTCTCTGCAACCACAGCACTGTCAAGCCATACTTCTGGAGCACAAGTGACCAGAAACGAATGTGATGTTGTGGGTACTGTCCTACCACCAGCATCTACAGAGGCATTCACATTTCCCTAACCCCTTTTGAAACTCCTCAGCTGGTAAGTGTACATATCTGAGGCGGGGAGAAACTCTCTTTGTATAGCCATGTGAGCAAAGCCAGCCCCCAGGGCACTCCCCGGGTACACTGGGAAGGCAGGTACACAGAAGGCACTCGGAGGAGAGGATGCTGGAGGTGCCAGCAGCCGGATGAGGGTGCAGGACATGCTCACAGTTGTGCTGCTCACTTCTGACAGGGTTACACCAATTAGAAGACAACAACAGCTGCAGGCAGATGGGCGCTTCAAACACAGCAATTTTCTCCAAAACGGGTAGTAGCAGCAACAGCTGTGCTTGAAAGGCAATCAGGCAGTGCACCAAGAAGCACAGAAAGTGTGTCGTCCTTCCCAAACTGCCTTGCACCCGCTTCTCTCCGACGGGCTGACACAGTTTCTTACCCTCTATTTGTCTTCCAAGCACAAACGACACTGTGCTAATGAGTGAATGATTAAGCACCAGCCCATGCTACTCTATGCCCTGGATACGATTACCAAAGTTACAGTGCCAAGCTAAACACTTGCAGCTCATTTCCTTTGCATGAAATGGCATCAGAAGGGAAAAACAAAGCAGAGGATGCTCACGCAACCACTTTTGTTTACAAGGCAGAAGGTTTTCCCAACTTAGGGAGAAAAACCCTTCTTCCTCCTGAGCTTTGCATGAAAGCACAGACCAATGTCCCTGTGAATGCGGACATCCCGGCACCATCCCCTGCCACCTCCTGCCCTGCTGCCAGCATGGCTTGGTGCGGCTGGAACAGCCTAGGGCACAACAAGCAGTGCTGATGGCTCTCCGATGTGCTGGTTTCAGGGCTGTGAAGCAGAGAAATCCAACCTGGCCTTGCAGGGGTTCAGCAGAGGGGTTCATGCATGGTCAGATGGGGCTTGGTGTTTTGTGCTGGGACTGCGAACCCAGGTACGGAGGAAAATTCCTGCTCCTGTCAGGCTGGCTCAGAAACAAGAGAGGGCTCGCACCCTCGTAAAACTTCTCGTAAAACCACAATCTTAGTCGTATGTGCACTGACTGTTCCAGTAGAAGAGAGCAAGCTGCCCAGAAATAAAGAGAGGGAGAAGAAGAAAATGCAGCCCTGACCCTGTGCAAACAGGGGATGCTGTCAGGGCAAACATGGCTTGGGCCATCCAGGCCACTGTGAAGAGCACTTTACAGTAATTCACATTAAGTAGATAAAAGTCATCTGGAATGAAGCCATGCTTGCAAGGGGAAAAGAACACAGCTCTGAGAGGGGAGAGAAGGGATGGCTTTAAAGTCAATATTTCTTTGTGTGTCTTCCTTTGTTCTTTTCTTTTCTTTTCTTTTCTTTTCTTTTCTTTTCTTTTCTTTTCTTTTCTTTTCTTTTCTTTTCTTTTCTTTTCTTTTCTTTTCTTTTCTTTTCTTTTCTTTTCTTTTCTTTTCTTTTCTTTTCTTTTCTTTTCTTTTCTGTCAGGAGGAGGAGTTAAGAGCATGGAGTGGAATAGCACTGTTGTAAATGGGCATATGAGGCGCCTTCTGAAAGTGAAGATCTGCTAAGCATTTCTCAGCTTGCCTCAAAAGGGAAGCCCAAAGAGTCCCAGCATTAACAGGAGAAAGTACTAAGCCTTACACAAAGAGAAAGAAAGTATGGAAATCATAGGTGTAAGCTTACAAAAAGGTGGGGGCGGGCAGTTGGTGGATTTCTCTTCTTCACCAGTAGCGCACATCTCCTGGAGAAACTCTCATGCCAAGCACCTGAAGGAGACTTTTATTGAGCACACAGCTAATTACAGCTACAGTTTTATTACGGCTTCTATTCTCTTTTTCCTAGGGGATAGGAGCAATACCATACATGTTTGAGCCAAATAATGGGTTGGATCATACACTCCCTTGAAGAAAAACCTGGCAGCATGAAACATAAACTGGAGATTCATCCGTTTTTCCTTGGAGCTAGTAGATTTTGCATCGCTACATGAAAATCCAAAGTAAACAGTCTCTAAACATACCTTGGGTAAATCCAGCTGGGACCAGCTTCGCTCAATCCCAAATATTAAAAACCTGCAGTTTTTTAGCCTCATCACTCCTAACTCCTTCATAGCTTTCTTCCCACCTTGTTTCAATATTTTATTCTATTCCTGCACTGTGTCTATCCTTTCTGCAGTGAACTGCCACAACTAAAGGCCTCTGTCCTGCCAGAACAGACTTGGAAGACAAGCTCTGTCTCCAAAGGACCTCTGCAGGCACTGTGTTCTCAGATAGAGACCACTTCCAAACCTCTACTGGATGAGAAATGTGGATCCTTGAATTCACTGTGTGACAAGAAGGTATGTCGAAATCTGTATTAACAAGAAGAGATAGGAAGGCAACCCAATGGTCTTGGCAGCTTAGTTTTAACACAGGTGAAAATAAGTAAAAATCAGTTGGACAAACACCAGTAAAAATACATCCATGTCTGGCTAAATTTATCCGGTTAATTTCAAGTAATAAATATTCCATTTGCTCAGCTTTGATCAAATGTTACTCCAAGTTTTCCAAGGGTTTTCTGCAGAGTTTATAAGGATGTTCAGCATTGCCCTAGCCCCTGCTGTCATTTCTTCATTTTCTGTGATACATAAAGTTTCATCCTATTTTAAATCTCAACAGCAGCAGCAGTTTCCCATCATGTGCAAAGCACTCAGTTGCCTCAGGGCACACTCTTTTCCTCTAATTCTCCAGTACAATGGTTCTTTTCTAGTGCCTTTTAGCCCAATCCCTCAAAAAGGAGAGAAATTCTGTAACAGGATTTGTACAAATCCCCTCATTTTCTGTTCATTAATTAGTTATAATGAAGCAGCATTAATATGAGCTATGAAAAGTTATTGCACTCCCTCTTGAGCCCCTAAATTTCTGAAAGGAAGGCTTTCTGCTGAACACCTCCTGCTCCCATCAATGGGAAGAGGGTGCAGGACAGCCATGTTGTGATCCATGCTTTCTTCACCACAATGGAGATTTTCTCTGGTGGCATTAATTGTGCTTAACGAGTAGCCCAGAGCAAGTGGAGGCTGGGCTAGACAGAGCTTTCTCTTATGCCAGATGTCACCACTGCAGGGCACAATTATGGGAACTAACCTCTGCAAGGGGAGAGGAGGAGGCTACACCAAGCACACCCAGAAACATGCAGATATGTGTGTGCGTGCCTTTGCATTTGTGTGCGAGCAAATACATTCCTGCTGCGTCTGCCAACATTTTAATAGCAACTTTTCATGTAGCTTCCACAAAATTTCATGTTGTCTGTCAGGACAGATGAAGGCTGCTATTGCACAAGATTCTCACTTATGATATGGAGTATTTTCAGAAGGTGAAAGCACTCCAGGCATAAGCAAATGCCTGGAAGCCCAGAAATAGCTTTTTATATGTGCTGAGATGTCACACAGTATTAAGGCAAAGTATCTGCTGCTGGTATTTGACTGGTAACCATATGCTTATTGCACCGGCACCTCTGTGTGTGTGCTGTATGGATACTACGAGTGGCTGATCATCACACAGCCACAAAGGCTCCTTTGGCTCAAGGCATTGAGGCCAGCTGCTCTGCTCAGATGATTGTTGGGATTGTAACACTGTCATTTGAGTACATGTGAAGAGAGATGTTGATAAATTAGTCTAAAACCCCAGATTTGGTTCAAGGGGTTGCTTTTGTGCATGCAGCAGTTTGTGTCTGAGATAGGATGTTCTTCATCAGTACTTGCAGCTGCCATTTGCAGCGATGGGCATAATATATATATATGTATGCATGTATCTGCTAGATTAGAGCAATTTAGATATAGACCAATCCTGTCTCTCTTTCACAGACAACCATCAACATTCAGATAAGATCCCAAATTCCCAGAACTGAGTGTTGCTCTCTGTGTAGAGACACTCTTGCCCTACATTTCACTTTGAAATATTTTTTAAGGTACAAGAATAAACAGCTGCTACACAGCAAATGCATGAGAGTTAAGGTTCACGCAGCTAACCATTCAGCTAGCAGTAGGCTCTCATTCAAAACCAAACACATGCATTTTTAACTCCAGCAGTTAATACTATAACCGTGAGGCATAGATAAGCATGAGATAAGTACAAGATATCTGATCTGGTTTTCACTTGAAAGGCTAGAAACAAGCAGAAGGTGTATTCACAAATTTTTGTCCCTTCATCTTAAACGCAGCACCCCAGTTTTGTCAGTACATCACCTGAGCCTGTTGCACAGATACTCCCATCCTCATGCAGAGGGAGGGAGCCCTGTGTTCTCCTATTACCGTTGCCGTTGGCAAGGCAAGCTAAACACAGTCTTCCTACCTTGTGTAATTTGCCAGCAAAAGCAAAGCACAGGTGAGAGTGAAAGGTGCATGGAGACAGAGGCTGTGCCTAACAGGAGCTGCAAGGAGCCACGGTGCTGGCCAAGAACAGCAGCCCACTTACTTCTGAGGGAGTCAGAGGCAACGTCTGAAAGGAAGCCCTGACGCCATTTGATTAGCATTGTTTCAGAGTGCCTGGTTGAGCCAGAAAGGAAGCAGTCATTTGGTTTCTAAGGAGCACCACCAAAAAAATACCATCAAAACAAGATAAATGCCGCAGCCTGAACAAGTTTCTCAGCACGTAACTCCACCTAGGAATTGCTCTTACGACACAGCACTCTCCTGTGCTTCCCGGTCCACCCTCTGGGACCCACGGAGCTTGAGAAGCACTTCCACTGCTGTGATGTTTATTTTAATGAGCTTTTTGAGGGCTTGTGTGGCTCGATACCTATTGCAAAGCTGGCACACAGGGCTCTGACACAAACAGCCTTCCTCGGGGCTCACCTGAAGAGCTCTCCTCACCCCTCGGTGCTCTGCAAGCATTGTTTCAGGGTGCTGGGTGGGAAGGAAGCATGGGTAGCCCGGTGCTGAGCTGGCACCATCTTACTTCTCTGAGGTGTTTCCCAGTCTTCACCATGCTGCTGTGCTCTTTCCCCTAATTTGGCAAAGAGGACTACTCCTGAAAGACTGTCCAGCCCCAACTTATGTAGCCTACCAGCCTCAGGCAGTGATCACACCCAAACCATTTTTGCCTTCTCCATCTGTATTTATTGTTAAAACAGTTGTGGCTTGCTTACAACCGTGTTTTGATTCCTGTGGCTTTTGTATCAAGAGTGAGGGAGGCAAGTCAAGGTCAGTGCAAGCCTTCTTCATGTATGTAGTTTTCAGTTAAGCAATAAGGTGTCTACCTTTAAATGGTGCTGCTGAGAAAGACCAAGAAACCGAGACACATAAAAGAAAGGTGTTGGTTGTACTTCTCTTGGATCAGTTCTTCACGGCTGTCACAGGCTTATCTCCTTACTTCTAGCAGACTGAGCATGGAAGTCTTCCTGGGAAGGAAGGCTGCAAGAACAGCTCCTGAGAGCTTCATATGAGGTTTGCATCTTACTCCATGGGAGAACAGTTTCAGGCATTTGGGTGCTGTGGGGATGCTGGTGACACCTTCCCATACCTCCCTTCTTGAGCTCCCGACTGACTGGTGAAGGTAGGCAGAGGGAGCTGGGAATAAAGTAAGCATCATGGGTGTAGAAAAGCCAGAAGGGAACAGACACAGCAATTTCCCTTCAGAGGTGAAGGCTGATGTTAAGATTACGGAGGTGTACAAGGCAGAGAAAAAGGGAGCAAGGAGACTAATGAACAGGTGACATTCATAACATTCAAGTTTGTCACTGCGTGTAGTTTTAACTAAGATATTAAAGAGCTCCAGCCGGCAGGAGAGAAGCATTTTCCACTGCACAATTAAAGCTAAAACCAAACATAAAGTGGGGAATATAACCTTCTTTATTTTATTTGGCTGAGCCTTACCTATTTGCGGGTTTTATAAATTTTTCTGACAGTCCCACTATGGTTTTCTCTGATAAATGCTGGGGCTGGGGAGACAATTGCTTATGGGCAGAAGAAAAAAGAAAAGGAGGACAGATCAGCACAAATGCTTACTCTGAAGGAGACTAATAAAGAGTAGCCAATTGTGCCTGGCCTTCATAGATGTTAGAGGGAAAAACAAACAAACAGAAAATACTTTCTTGCCCATAATAGACTCTTGAATTTCCCCCTGAAGAATCAGACTAGATTATTAACATAATTAGATTATATATCGGATTGCTGTGCAGTTGGAGCTGCTTGGCATCCTTTCTGCTTATTAAGAAGGATTGCTCAACTCAGCACAGCAAGGCCACCAGTTTGGGGGCTCTTTGTGGATATCTGACTGCTGTAAAGGGCTCAGGGAAGCCTTTAAGAAAGTGCATGCACATTCATTCTTCTCTCGTGTGCTGGTGTTTTAAGAAGAGTCTGGGTGGGACGCTGTGGCCCCATATTTTGCTCTTATCGTCCTCATCATGATGGCTAATCAGCTGTACACAAATAATGGTAGTCTCTTTTGCAGTTGCTCTGTGGCTAAAGATGGCCTTGGAGCATCGTGGTAGGAAGAGCAGGAATTCATGAAATGCTTGACAAGCAGCTCAGCTGCCTGTCTAGGAGGGGCAGGAGATGTTTGAAATTGTAACCTACCAGCCACATGTGGTAAATGCCCTCTGTCCCCGAGTCAGTCCCCAGTCCTTCCTGACACTTCACTTACTGCACTGTAAACTCCACAGAACTGGCTGGTCAGGATGAAGGACCTGAACAGCACCTCACCCACTTGATAATGCTCATTATCACTCCATGCTTAGATGGGTCAAAAGGAAAGCCACTCTCTTCTACCTTAAAGGCCAATTCTCAAATAGATGTCCACACACAGGGAAGGGAGGCTGTTTGCACTGCATGCAGGCCCCCAGCTGACAGTGCAGAGCTCTGTCCCATGTTTACAGGCAGCAGCTGGCGGTGCTGTTATTCCTCTCGGCAGGCAAGCTGAATTGTGAACAGGCAACGGGATTTTCTCCAGTTTGTGGGCTGGACTTCGGCAGGAATGTCTGCATGTGACAGAAACCCCTCTGAGGGAGAAAAACGAAATGCTGCGCCCCTGTCAGCCAAGCCCAGGAGAACCTGCCAGCCCATCCCCATTTTTCTCATTCCTTGCTGCTCTCCCTACAAGAAGCTGTTAATCCCTGTGATTTCTCACTGCTGAGGCGGAGGTCTCCCTGCCAGAGGGAACAGAAGCTGTCTGGTGTATTTGAGGAGCATGATGGCAGAAGCGCTTCCAAAAAGCACCAGCACGGGCCAGTTTTGCCTAATCCTCTAATCACAGTTTGTCTCGTCGAAACCAGGAGCAGAACTTTACGGGCTTCAACAAGAACAACACCGTGGTGCAGCTGAAGTGTCAAGCACCTTTGCTAAACCCATACCCTACCTTAGGGAGGTGAAACTGGAAGGCCCAGAACGGCTACAGAAACTGCAGAGCACCCTTGGGGCACATCCACCTCAGTATTTTTTCCATATGAAAGAAATGCCTAAAGCAACACTAAAAGCCGTCTAAAAGCCATGCCTGAAGGTCTACTGGAAAAAAGATGAGAGAATCCAAGCAGTAACGCTACCTCCCTTAGCCTGCCTCCCTTCAGAGGTCAAGTCCTAGAGAGCACTGATCTGCCATGTTGCAAAAGCATGGGCCATCTGTGTTAAATAGCAGCACGTGTGGTTTGCTGCCTAGGTTTGTCAGTGCCCTCCTCACCACCTCCTGATGCTAAACACAGTTGTGTGTACTGAATTCTCCCCAAAGGGTACAAAGTGAAAAATTTCCGGGCCTTCCCTCAGTTCACAGGCATGTGACTGGTCTGTGTGACTGCCTCCAAGGTCAAAAGGAACAGGGGGAACATTTTTTATGCTGTTATTGAGACATTTTAATAGGTTAATTACAAAGTAAGTGCATTTCGACACACAAGGGCCGTTCTTAATGACAATTGCTCCAGTGTTCACTGTTTGCATGCTTCACCTTCGGCATGCTCTGACTCCTTCAGCTCCATTCAAAGAGTGTAATATGCATATGAAGAATTGCATTAGTCAAAAAGAAGCCATTTCATGCGTCTCTAGGAAAAAACAAACATATTCTGTTTTAAAAGCAAGTATGCATCTAAGGGATAATTAGTAAGAAAAAAAGAAAGTGATGCTCTTGAAAAGTGAAGTGATACTATCTATGACACAAAGTTCTTAAAACAATGTGCATAAGAGATTGCAAATAGAAGAATATGGAAAACAAAACAAAACAAAATAAAACAAAACTGAATTGTGACTGTGTGGATATTAAGCCCATTTATGGATGCTTTGTGTAAAAAATAATCCAGGAAAAGTGTCGGTCTTCTTGAGGCCACTATTGCTTTGACTAAACAGTATTATCTAAAATGAACTGATGCTGCAGAAAAAACATTTATGCATTCTTGCAGACATGTTTAGGATCTTGAATCAGTTATCACAGAATCATAGAATCATTAAGGCTGGAAAAGCCCTCCAAGATCATCTGGTCCAACCACCCCCCTACCACCAATGTCACCCACTAAACCATGTCTCCAAGCACCATGTCCAACCTTTCCTTGAACACCCTCAGGGACGGTGACTCCACCACCTCCCTGGGCAACCTGTCCCAATGCCTGACTGCTCTTTCTGGGAAGAAATGTCTTCTCAGTTCCAACCTGAATCTCCCCTGGAGTAACTTGAGGCCATTCGCTCTAGTCCTACCACTGGAGAAGAGGCCGACCCCAAGCTCCCCGCACCTTCCTTTCAGGCAGTTGCAGAGAGCAATGAGATCTCCCTTGAGCCTCCTCTTCTCCAGACTAAACAACCCCAGTTCCCTCAACCACTTCTTACAGGACATTTGTTCTCGGCCCTTCACCAGCTCCATAGCACTTCTCTGGGCACACTCCAGGGCCTTGATGTCCTTCTTGTAATGAGGGGCCCAAAGCTGAACACAGTACTCAGTTAAATCAAAATGCCTAAATTACAAGCTTAACTGCTTCTTACAGACTCACCAGTTATGCAGGAAAAATGTTTGCTTGTTATTTTTTTCTCTCTTCTCTTGGGTCCTATCAGTATAATGTTTAGATCTAAGAAAACATTAAATTTTTTTCCGCCCTCCTTCAAACCCCTATCTTAGCAACACTGCCTTAAGAGAAGAAAGTAAACTTAAGTCCAAGAAAGATAAAATTTCTGCCTGTCTTAAAAGTATACTGCTGATCCTTGGTGCCTGCCCATGTATTTTCATCCACTCTTTCTGAAGCTTGCTGACAATGGTATGAAACAATTGACTTTCTTCTATTTCCTTAATTTCCTCCCTGCTCATTTGGCAATTTCTGTCTCCCTTAGACCATAAACTTTGATAACTGAGGCGTCTGCTTCAAAGCAAACACCACTTGGAACAGCAAGGGAAGCAAAGCAAGTGATTTAAGCACAGCATCACTTCCCAGTGAATGGGGTGGGAAACACAAATTATCTAAATCTTTGTGTCTCAGAACATCCAGAAGGACAGGCTCTGATCTGTATTCCTAAAGCATCTCCCTTGCTTTGAAGGTCCTTTCAGCGAGGCATAGGTACTCAGCAAGCCTCTGAAACTTCCATGCTTCAGTAAGCAGATATGGTAAACAATTTCATTGTTTCCTCTGGCACACTTATATTCAGATCCTGTACCTACAAGGGGATGAGCTATCTTTTAATACATTTTAATGCCTTGCAGAATGAGGAGCACATCCACCTCTCCTGGCCAGGGGGATGCCCAGAGAGCAGCTCCAACTTGTGCTAGCCAATATGCAGATGCTTGTGAGAATCTCCTTCCTCCAGAATAAAGGGATAAAGGAAGTATTTGCCCTTTGATTCTCTTTTCAGTGATTTTAAGTGTTTTTGTAAATCCATAAATGAACCACAATCTTGAGATGCAAAAAGTGTGCTTTGTGCTGAGAGCAATCAAAGACTGAAAAGAAAGGCTGTCTGTGATCTGTCTGCCTTGCCTGAAAGACCCCTGGAGAGGACTTTCCTGTAATGAATTAAAAGCCTGATAATTTGCTTTGGTAGCTCAACATGTTTTGTTTTTTTTTGGGGGGGTGTGGGGCTCTCACTTGGCTTCTTCAAGAGTCACACTATATGAAACAAAAAAATGATATGGACAGTAACAAGAAAGCTAAGGTGCTTATGGAAGAGATTCTAAAGGACTAAAAGGTTGCACCAAGGCACCTGGACAACCTCTCTTCTCTTCTCTTCTTTGCTTCAACTCTTTCCTCCAGCAATCCAATACATTTTTAATTTTCTAAATAATGCCAGTATCCATCTTGCCTGTTTAATCTTCACAAAACAGGGGAAGACAAGCTTCACCTAAAAGTGATACTCTAAATAAGGCGAAACAATGTTTAAGACCAGCATCACCCAAGTTCAGCAAACTTCTTGTTGTCTGAAGCACTGCTAGCAACTTGGCTTCCTCCCAGAGCTCTCCAACACAACACCATTCCCCACGTCCTTCCAGAAAGGAAGGCAGCCAAAACAGAGCCAATGTACCATATCCAATCTGCAAAAAGCACTGTTCCCACCAGCCCATTGTGTCTCATCTAGCTGACCAACTTTTTGCTTGACAGTGGTCTCAAAGTGTATACACCTCGACTACTTTTGCACTGCTTAAGCTAGTATCTTATTATGAACCTTACTACTAGCAGCTCCTTTTGTCTTCTCTAGACTCTGTTATCCCTGTAACTTATTTTATGCTGCCTTTCACACATTGAACAACCCTCCAACGAAGTAGCCAAAACACTCTTGATTTCAAAAGCTCCTGGAAATTTCCAGTGATTTCTGCCACAATGACTCTCTCATTCCACCAAGGAAACGAGCAATGAAAAATCACTTCTGCAATAACCATTTAAAATAAAGAGATATTTCACTGTACTGTGTGAACCTTTAGTGCTGGTAAGCATAATGGTAACAGGTATTTTCTGATATTCTTTCTGGAAAGCAGCTAGAATGCAACCGTGCATGATGTAAACATGCAAATATGTAACCTTTAGACTCACTTGGCCCTGTTAGTCCTGAACCCTCCTCGCTTATGATCCCAGAACAGTGTGCATCATATAACCAGTGTCATCATATAACCATGCAAAGGGGATGCACGTTTGTTCACATAACAAAGGATGCCCACATTGTCGTGATGCAAAGAACAGACTTCCAGTTATGTGTCAGGATATGAGCCTCTTGTGATCAATACTAAACTGCTCATTGTGATTAACTTGTATCACCTCTTCCCATTGTATTCTTGTCCTGTCACAGCTTGGATACACACTGGGGCTCGCAGAAGACGATATAAGCATCTCCTGTCACCTAACTCAGTGGATTGAAGGGATAGGATCCCTGCATTCTCTCATATGACTGGTGTGCTTTCAGGTGTGTGACAGGGGAAGGGTCTGTAGTCCCTGTGGTTGGCAGGGTGCAAGTTGCCAGAGCAATTCAACTACTTTAAGGGGAGATGCTGGGTCATATAGCACTATGAGTGGCTTCAAGGCAGGCATCACAGCCCACTCTTGCCTGAACCAGCTCTGCATGGAGGCCAATCCCACTCCCCCACCCCTGGGAAATCAGAAATGCTCAAGCTCTCCCTGATCAGCATGCTTGACCTACTGTGAACCCCCTCTTTTGCAGATAGGGTCAGCTGTAGGTTAAGTAGACCATACTAGCAACTGCTCTAACTGTTGATATTATTCAGTCAACCCTGAATTTGTAAGAGATTTAAGGGCCCTTTCAGAACTGCTATGCTCCCCTGGAAGCAGGCATGGGGAACACGGCTCTTGGTCTGCCAAGAACAGGTGTTGTATTTGTTGAAAACAACTCAAAAGCAAAAGATCCATTAACTTTCTTGAACAAATCCAACAGTTTGCTCTGACAGACTTATAAAATCCTTCTTAAAATAAATAAATAAATAAATAACATAACATAACCCAAACCTACAGGCAATTAAGTCCTGCTTTAGGAGACATTTCCATTGCTGTATTTTCTGAGTGATACAAGAATAACAGAACACTGAACAATGTAATGGACTTTACAATTCATAGGTGTAAACCTAGTGTAATAATCAGGTCATAAATCCTGGGGGCACATGGAGAACAACTAAGCAAACATGTTCCACATGAAGAGTCTCAACTTACCTGCTACAACAATGCAGGCAGTTTTATCCTTAAGGTCACCTCAATGATAAATTATTATGTTCAATTTAAAAACACCCTGTCTGTTCCTAACTAGAAGTAAAATCTACAAGGCATGTGCTTTTAATATGACTCAACTTACAGAAAAAGCTTCATGTGTATTAGGGTTACTTCACAAACACTCAGAAATCAACAGTGTGTAGATGTCAGGTCTCTGCATGACCAAGCTTAGCCTTCCAAAACCATAGTATGCAGGTCTCAGGGATGCTGTGCATGCTGAATACAACAGCAGAACATAACCCAGAAGCTATAAAGGCAATGCTATAGAAAAAAAATCAGTTTAATAATGTTAAACATATGCAACCAAATGATTAGTGGAAAACCCAAAGGCAAAACATTTTGTCGTGACCTATTTTTGTTCTCAAATGTATTTCAAGAACTCCTCCTGGCCATGTCTTTAAGTAAATTCAGAGATCTCAGCCATGTGCCATAGCCCTGGGTCTCTTATTTCAAAGAACAGTACAAAATGTGCATGACAAAACTTGTGCTGAAAGCACTTCAACAGCAATTCCCACTCCTAAATGGTGCATAATACTATATTTTAACAATGCTTTCCTCCTGTATTGAACAAAACAGAGGTAATGAGCAGAAATTATCTGGGAGGTCTGTCTCATTACCTGACACAATGATAATCTTTTGCTGCTAAATTCTGGTGTGTAAGCACACTGACAATCTCCATTATATGTTCACACTTGTCCTGTGGTCAAGTTGCCATTAGTTCATGTATCGTTGTATCAGGAAAAGCACGATTTGATCTGTTTGAGGGACACATGCAACTGCTAGGCAAACCACTATTTCACTAAAAGAGACACTTGAAAATACTTTATGCACACTGCAGTCATTTTGAATTCTTCACAAAAATGTCTAGGTTTGCTGTCCTTTCAGACTGGCTTTGTGGCATTTTTCACTGTTCCACGGATACGGTCATGATGCCCTCAAGAGGCTTTCCACATTGTGCTAAAGATGCCAGGGATGCTGAAGGACATATTTAGCTCAGTTTTCTTAGAGACCTAGGGTATATTAGCTGCCAAACTCAGCTCTTCTAAACCTGCCAGTTAGAGCCTGTGTGTCACTTTTCTTGGAGTCTCCCAGGGGCTGTGGGTGGTGGGCTGTGAATGACCATGGTGTGTCCCACTCTCTGCACGCACTGGGGAACATCAGAAAGCTTGTGTATAGTCTGCTTGCAATTAAACGATCTGCCATCATGGTCAGTGACTCTTCTTGCTCAGGTCAGACTCTGCAATAGTTGGTGTTGGATTAATTATAGAAATGCATAATTACAGCAGCAATCCAAATTGACCAAATGAAAACCCTGTTTACTGCACCTTCTCTTATGTATCTGTCTGTTTCTATGAACTCCAACCAAGCCATTAACTACAGAAGAGACAAGCTGATAAAAAACAGTAACTCACGAGGGATTTCCATCACAAAATATACAGTGCTGTATATAAATGCTCTGAGATGAGAGTCACTATCTCTTGACTGGAAAAACATGTTAGCAGATGGGACTGCAGAAAAATGAGATGTGACTCAGCAATTAACGATGGCTTTTCCCCTTCAAGTCTGTGTTCATTTAAGTTTTTTTAAGGACATCCTGGCAGTTTGGTGAAGAAAGAGTTATTTATAATTTAGATTAGTAAATCCACTTGCAGTATATAGAATAGTCACAGCAGTGAAATGGTAAAAAGGAAACAATTCTCTGAGCTATGTATGGTGCCCGGTTAACACAGCATTTCATTTAGTTGTTGCTATTGAATTAAACATGGAGAATACAAAACAAGATTTGTTTTTGCTTTTGCAAAACCTCATGGATCAGATTTCAGCTTCTAAAAATCAAAACTGAAGTACCTCTAATCCTGCTTCCTTCTTATCAAAACTTCTGATGTTCGTAAGGTTCAATTTTCACCCATTTCACTATGAAATAAAGTAATTTAGAAATGATTTGTGATTTTTGAAGACTAAGTAATAGGGGTGCTACTACGCAAGATAGATAGATTACAATCACTCTATTTCTTACTTTTGCCTGACTCCCTGAGAGAAAGACCATCTTAGATAAGCATTCTAAATTTATTTAATCTGTAACTAGTAACATCAGAATATTTGAGAAAATACACATTTTCTAAGTCCCAACTTTTATTTATTAAAAAAAAAAAAAAAGAAAAGAAAGGAAAAGTTAGCAAGCTGTGCAGGAAGAGAGCAAGCTGTTTTGTTTTTGGACAATACAAAACATATTTCTTTGAGACTAACAAAAACATAATATAAATTTCCTCTGTCAGGTTTTATCTTGCATTTTCCCATATATGAAAGCTGACTTCTTCCCTTTTATGTAATCAAACATTTTTTTTAATTTTTTTTTTGAGCTTAGAATAGGCCTTCTGGGAATTATAGCCAAACAATTCAAGTGGTACACAGAAACATAAAGACACACAACAACAATAATATTACAGCCAGAGCAATGCGGCAGGTGATATTCTGGTCACGCTGGAGTCAACAAGGTGTTTGCAATTAATTTAATTATGGAGAGGACTTCATCAGGTGTTTCTGCTTGTCTGCATGGTGGCTGAGCAGGTCACAGACATAAGAATTCATTTGCAGGGAAGCTGGGCCCAGGTTCCTCAGGCCTGCTTTGTGATTACATTTCTTGTCGGAGAGAAGTGATGTTATTTTCACAGGGAGAATAAAACAAAACCAACCAACTTTGGGCCTGATTTTGTAGTTCCATGGCACAGCATGGGATCTCACAGAAGCAAATGCAGGGGAGCTGATATCCTGGTTTTCTAAGGTAGTATTCTGAGCAATTACAGTGGATACAGCATTTCGCTTTTAAAACCTGCTTTCTAAGCACGTGATCATGAAATTCCCACTCTCTTACTCACGCAAGCATACGCGTAAAATCAGGGAATGAGAAACAGAAGCTCAGGTTTAGCATAGATTTGCATTTAGTTTGGAACTTAAAAGATATCCTAGCACTTAAGTTCTCCCAAATACCAAAGATCATTAGCATTAATTTTATTTTCCTCCCTCATCAACTCCTACATCTACCGTCCTTGCCATATATAGCTGCCTTTATCTTCTTGCATAAAAGGCACATCAAGATGGAGAAGCGCCTCAGTCAGTCTCAGACGTTTTTAGAGCAAGACTGTGCTATCATCGTGCCTTGATGATAATCCTCAAATCTTTTTCTTGCAGCTCTGTTAATGGAATAACATCCCATTTGTATGAGGGCAGTTTTCAACAAAAGCAGGATCTACCCTCTGGGATTCACATGCTCTCGCTTTAATTAAAAAGAAATCCCATTAAAACCTTCCAGTACCACAAGTGAATCAAATTAATTAAAAAAAAAAAAGATGGGAAAAAGACTGTTTTCAAGAGAAAACAATTGCAGCTTAAATCTGTACACTTTTAATAGTATGAATTAAAACTTATGGCTTGGAAGTATTTTCTGAGGAAAATCTACTGAAGTGGTGCAGCAGTGAGAAACACTGGGACCACTTAATCCACCACAGGGAAAGAAATGTTGCTTATTCTTAGGTCCAATCTACTCCAAACTGCACACATACTAATGAGGGTCATAAAAATTTTACTTCTGATGCAGAAAATGGTTAAATATTTACTTCCTAAAAAAAAAAAGAAAAAAAAGAACAAACCCAGAAGCAGAATAGAATAGAATTGCTCCACTTACAAATAGAATCACATATGGGATATCTTTGTTTCAAAGCTTTCAACTGAGGCAGGATGTGTTTGCTTTCCACTTCCTACTGTTAAGGAGTATGGGTTTGACCCTGCTGTTGTAGCTCAACTTTGCAAGGGTGTGCAATTGAACGAGGTGAATGGTGACAGAAGATTGGACACGAATTAAGCTCCCACTGTCTCCAACTGTGGGGCCCTTCACCTGCAGCTGAAGATCCAAAGAGGCTGCAGAAAGTAAAAGAGCTGTACAGCCCAGATCTGCTGGCCAGGCTGCACAACAGGGGTCAGGAACTGGAAGTAACAAGCAACTGCAGAATACCAGCACTGCACTGGCAATACATTGCCAGTTTTGAAAGCCCAAGCTGTAGTCAGTTCAGGGTGCAAACCTGTGTGCTCGCAGGGGTAGGCGTGGGAGCCACTCAGGTCAGTGAGCGCAAAGAGTCCTCACGTGGCCAAGGAGAAATGGAGAGCCCAGACTGTCCCTGGGGAGGATGCTGGCTTCCTGCTTGAGCCACCCCACCCCTGTCCCGGCGGCAGCCAGGGATGTGGGAGAAGGTTTGCAGGGCCCCCCAGGACCGCGTCACGGGGCGGGAAGAGGCATTCTGTCGGGTCCCCGGGCACATTTGGACAGACATAGACACACCTACACAGGGCTTCAGCCCCCCGGCCACCACTGCCCTGCTCGTTCCTCCAGCTGAGATGCTGGCTGTGCCGTCATGACCACAGTCGTGGTGCAGAACAAGATATTAACTTAATTAAGCAATGCCTTGACAGCCATATCTTCAGTGCAGAACATGATATTAACTTAATTAAGCAATAAATTACTAAAGCAGATGAAAGCTCTGACAGCTATCCAAGCTTGGCTGCGTTACCACAAAGCTGAGCTCGCTTCCCCCTGACTTCTGATGTGGAGGGGAAAGGACATAGCAGGGGTAGGGGCTGCAGGAGTAACCTCTTCCTTTGCCTTACTGGAAATAGGTGTTTGCAGCAGAAAGATGCTGTCTGCACCATGGGAGAGATGAGACCATTGGCTGTGGTCTCTGAGCTTGGTACAGATATTGCCAACTCAATCAACTTTCATTTATATTTCCATTTCCCACTTAAAAATATTGTACACTATGTCCACAACTTCATTGTTCCCTGGTCTGCTCTGGTAGCCCAACTACTGGCAACCAGCCCCACTTCCAAATGTTGGGACCCCTTCCAGTGAGGAAAAAGCCACTGTAGATGCAACCGCACTGCCACAATCCAACCATCCTTTCTCCATCTGTCATTTCCATGCTCAGATACTGTTCCCATGAACAGTATCTTTGTGCTAGACTTCCCTGTGAGCAGAGCAGGTGACTGCCAGGGTGTATCTGGGAATCACAGACATCATTCTCAGAAAGCTGAGTACACAAAGGGGGGTGAAAACAAACAAAAAACCAAACCACTATATGCATGGGTTTGATATCACAATGGGAAGGAAAAGCCAAGTAGGAAAGGCTGCTGTCTTGGCTAGATATAAAACACTTTTCAGATGAACCAGAGATCTTAAGAACTCTAGATTATGACAGTCTCCTCTCTAAGTTTGTCCAGCCATCCTTATTTTCAGATGGGAATCTTCTTTCCACCTCTCTTCCAAAAACTATTTAAACTACTGATCCTTAACACCTGCAAATAAGCAAATGCTCACAAAAGCGTAGTTACCAACTCACCGCGGAGAGCAGCACGTTGTAGATCTCTCCCTCTGCCTCTCCCACTCCTGTCCCTGCACTCAGAAACCTCCAACATTTTGGGAAAACTCCCACTGACCTGGAAAAATCATAAAATATGGACTGCCCTCTCTCACCTTCCATGGCATGTCCGGTCTTGCATCCTGATGCCTGAGCATACTCTCTGTGTAAACCTAAACACTAGCATGTAGGCCATAAACCTAAACGTGACAGTAGCATGTAGGCCACAGAATCCTTTTTACCTCATTCTGGTAAGACAGTGTTTTTCCCCAAGGACTTATCACTAGTGCAGCACCATTCATGACACAACAGGACAATCAGGAGACAACTACTCTTGGCTGTGCCTGCCTCATAGGATTGCTCATCAATCCAGGTGTTGGGGCTGGACACCAGCTGGGGTCACAGCACCACGATGGATGGCAAAGTTTGGCCTGAAGAATCTTTGTCGTAAACGGCAAAGGATCCTGTCTGCTCTGCAGGACCCAGAGCATGCTTGGAGGGAGAAAAGAAGTGCTTGTAAACTTACATAAGCTTTACAGAGCAACACAAATGACTTTTGTCCACTAACTAATTCCTTTTACGACATGTCTGAGTCCTTTCCTTTCCAATCTTTCTGTAAGGCCAGCACTAGAGAGGTGCAGAGGAAAGGAGATGGGGTCTGTTCATGCTTACCAGAAGGCACAATCAGAGTCCTACGGACAGCAAAAGAAACGTTATCATCACTCATTAACAGATTAGGAGACATGTATGATAGTTTTTGTAGAGCTTGCGGATTATGGACCATCTGTCGGTTTGTTTCACCTCGGGTAGCACATGTGAGCATTTCTGATATGTGTACGGCTCAGAGAAGCATGCTTAGACTGCATTCCCTGACTGCCTTGCTCTCCATGGACAAGGATAAGTGACCTTCCCTCCCATGCTCATTTTTCATTGCTATCAGCTATCCCTCCACTGTCTGAGATGGCCAAGTGTACTTTGGGGAGAATGTGTGAGCTTCAGTCCTAAGGATTAAAATTTGGCCAGTATTGGATCTGAGGGATAAGTTTTAAAAGTGCACAGAAGTACAAGGAAGCGAAACCTCAGTCAAAATTTTATTTTCTTCCTTCTTCAGATGCAGACCCAAGAATTGCAAAACATGTTTTGAGACCATATAGCTGGTAACAACTTATTGCTCTCTTTCAAAATGCTGACTTGAACAAGAAAGTATTTCTATTCTGGTAAGATTTTACTCTCAGACATTCTGCTTTGTTCATGTTTACCACTATTCTAATATTTCAGTGATGTTCCAGTTTTAAGCAGTATGCAACAGGTGAGTTAATGCAGACCTAAAAACCTCAGGCAGCTTGCCATGGTCATGCTAATTAGTTGGCTGAGCAAGGGGTATGTTAGCTTTATAAACAACACTTACAGACTTCAGTTGTACCAATACTAAAAATGTTACCATGAAAAAGCTGAAGCATGGACACCATAAAAAAATCAGTGTATAAAAATGAGCAACAGAAGACTGATCAGAAAGACTCCAACTCTATGGCGACTAGACAAAATCAAGGTTTTATTACAAATGGCTTCTGACCAAGATACTCCTCTCCAGCTGTACTAGGGAAAATAATTTGAAATTCAAGTGAACACAAACTCGGATCTGATTTCAAAGAGAATTTCCATATGGAAAAAATGTGAAGAACTGGTAAGTAATGGATATATCAAGGAGTTGTAAGGTTCCAAGCTGGAAAATGTATGCATGACAATGGTGAAATTTCCAGAGCACAGAGGATTAAATCTAACAGGGTCTGAAATTGCTGATAAGGAACCTTAAGTTCCAAGGCAAATGAAATCATATTTGAGTAGAATCTTCCCCATCATAGCACTATTTCCCTAACTGCTGAAGCTACAACTTGTCTGTGAGACTTTACTGATTCAAACTTGTGTCATTCACTGCCTGTGCTCTGGGATTTACAATCATTTTTGTGCAATGCTGTCCCACATATTTTCCATTTAGTTTCTGTTGACAGATGTCAACCTTCAAGATTTTTTTCCCTGCACATTCAATACTGTCCCAGTTATGCCTCTCTAGGGAAATTTCAAAAATTTTCCAGTGAGTTGTTTTAATTGACTAAATAATAGTAAGAGTCATATGACACAACATTTTCTCCTAGCTTTAGATGATCCTTATAAACTTTATCAATTGTATTTTCTGATCTAGAGCACTGACAGATTGTTCAAAAACAGCAGTACAGTGCCCTTAATCAGATTTTAGACCAAGCTGCATCTCTCTCTTTCTCCTTCTCTTTCTCCCTCTGCCTTTTAATTTCAGCTTCTTATCTTAAATCATTCATGCCATCTGTAGGGGAATGCCAATTAAATCCAAATCTACCTGACATCAGCAGAAAACTTTCTGCTAGCTTCAGTGTTCCTGCACAGCTTCTGCTTCCTGTCAAGACTGCTGGAAACTCTTCTTGAACAGGACATAGCATAGGCACAATTTGATAGGCATCTCTTCCTTTCGGATGAAATAGGTTTTAAAAAATACATCAAAATGAGTGTTTAATCAAGGAAGCTATAAATGCTGTGAATGAAATGTTCAGCATGCACACACCTTTCCAGTTACATCAGTGTCCTCAAGACCAACAGAAGTGGTGCACACACACACACATACACACACACATGTGCTTTCCAATCCTATACTCATCTGCACCTCTCTAATTAAAAAAAAAAAAGTCCATATGCAACAGCAGATGCATAAGTGAAAACAGCTGTGTGAAAAAGAGACACATCAATGTAAAAACCCCTTTACAAATCTGCTTGATGTGGTTGGCACTGGAGACAGGGAGTTGATGCAGAAGTCAAACATTTGGGAAGGAGTTGAAGCTGCTCACATTTTGGGAGTGTTAGATTCCAACTAGAAAATTAAGGGGAAACTGAGTTTGAAATTAAGTAACACTGTACCCTCTTCCTGCAGAACCCCTTGAAAATTGCTCTCGCTAAATCCCTGATTCAGCCTCAAAATCCTCATACTTACATACTTAGCTTGTTACAGTCTCCATATCAGACCATGTGAATAAGAGTTAACTAAAACATACCAACTTTGAGAATATAACATATTTATAAAGTTAACTTTTGCTTGTTTTTACTTGTGTACATTCATTTTTACAGGATGTAGGCAATATTTTAGTGTCTATACTAAAAGCAGTGCCTTTAACTTAATGTTCCATATTCCTTTAATCTCCTCTTCAAGAGATCAAAGCATCTGTTAGACACAGGCATGCTCTGGGAGAACTGTAAGAACTAAGTATGAGGTCTCGTTAAGTCATTATGAACCTATGTGCCTCCAGAGAGGCTACTGCAGATTCAAAAACCTGCCCTACCACGACGGGAACAGGATAAAGCCATGAGCTCCCATTCTGCTTTGATTACCGTGGCATATGGCAACTGAGCCCCGGTCCAAACTAACAAATTGCTGGGGCTTTGGATCAGCCCACACTGTCATCTTGCACCTTTCGTGGTAAGCCAAAAATTGGTGAGCACACAGGTGACTATTCCCTTACCGCTCAGCGCAGCTGCTGCACAGCGCATTCTCACTGCTTCCCCACCCATGTCAACTGGGGTTGCATGATTCAAGCTGGTAATTAAGAGTACAAAACAATTATTCTTCCTGACATCATCCCAGCCTCAGACCATGAGAGCTTCCTCTCGCCCTGCCTCTGCCTCACTGTTTCCTCCAACCACTTCCCAGGCTTAATCTCATGACAATGTCAGGGTGGAGTAGCTCAAGCCCAGAACCACCACTAAATGCTGCACATGTGAAACTATTAATATCTGTTCCACCTGCGGCTGAGGAATACCCATTTTTAGGAATGCGGAAGGCTGGGTGTGTGACCGTTACGAGCAATGTGCTCTGGTGCAAAGGAAAAAGGCTGGTAGCCTTTGAAGGCTCCTTTTAACTACTCTGACTGGCTGGTCCTTCAGGCAGGTACAGTTGTGACTCTACACTTTACAAGTATGTCAACAGTGACAGGTAACCTAGAAAGATGAAGCTGCCCCACATCTTGACACCTTTTCCTCTGCACTCACAGCAGAGGAGCTGACTGACCTATTGCCAAATCAAGACCTGTAGAAACCTCAGCTTGTCACTCACAACTACTAAAGAAGATTTCAGTTTTAATTATACTAGAGCTAGTATGCATGAAGACAAAATGATGGAGTACTTTGCTGGGACTTGGCAGCCCTGTAGGGTCCATAGGTAGACATATTGTTTACTGAGCAACAAGATCTATCCACTCTCTTTATTCTCTCTTTTCTCTACTTGGGATTTTGGGACAGAAGCTGTCAATTATAATGGACTTATATAGCTACTAAAATCCAACTCCCAATCTTCATTAGGGTTGCCACAATGAACTACTCTGAACAGCATTAATCTGTTGATGATATTTCACATGAGTGGTAACAGAAAACTAGACTATTGGCGAAATGAATTAAAGAAAATTTCAGATTTGAGAATAATGCCAGAGAAAGAGCTTGGAATCTGCATTTCTGCAGCAGCTTTTGTCTGTGGGAAATCGTGTGGGGACCAAGGAAAACAGGAAAAGGTGGGATGTTGGACCTACTCATAGTCTGACAAAAAGTAAAATAAAAAAAAAATAAAAATAAAAATAAAATAAAATAAAATAAAATAAAGCACAGGGCACTACAGGATTCAGCATTTGCTGCCAAGTGTACACTTCAATAAAAAATAACTTAAACTAAAAAAAGGTACCATCAAACCTGAATTCAGGAGTCTTGTCTGATAAATAGAGAAACTGAACACCCTTAAAGAGAATTTTCCCATTCCCTCAATGGGAGCTAGATAGCACCAGGAATGAACATCTTGTGTCAGGTGTCAGATGCCAGTGAAGCTTTAGTTGGTTCAGAAACCTCTAATGAAGAAGCAGAATGCTGTAATTGCTACTGATTGACGGAATCAAATTGTAGTCATGCTCCTGAGAAAAAACACAAGGCAGCACGCTGAGTGGCATCAATATTTTCCCAGAGCAAACTCAGTTATCTGTTGGAACAGACAGTAGCCTTGCTACTTTTTTCCTTCTCAACAATATCAGTTTACAGCTCAACAACACAAGGGTGGAGGAGGAAATTCCTTTATTCTCACCTTCCAAAAAAAAAAAAAAAAAAGTTCCTTTTCAAAAAGCTTTAGTACAATGAATTTGTCATCAATTGTTTGCAGGAAACATCTCACATTTTTTCCTTCTATGCAACGAGTTTAATCCCAGCAGGTTGACTTAATTTTACAAAGAAAAAATAAAAAGCCACATATGGCAAGAACCATGGTGACACCCACCAACCTCAGTAAAAGTACCTACATAACGCTGTTAAATGTATAAGCATAGGACCATCCGGCCTTAAAATTGAGAAAAAGCATAGACAACTTCACCAAATAACATTAACAAAAGTAGTGAGCAGCAAGTGCTTATTCCATTCTGACAGGTGACAAATTTACCACTGTAAGGAGAAAAAAATAACAGCGTACTGGCAGCATTCACGCTACGAGACTGGACTGACAGACAATCCCAAATATCTTTTAAATTGTGGTTGTTAAAAGGTGCTCTGAACAAATGACGAGGTTTGCAGCAACAATAATGAAAAGCATGAAATAATGAGCATGAAAGAGCAAGAATTTAAGGATAAAAATGAAATCTTTACTAATTTCCTTTGAGATTTTCTCTGATGATAGGTTTCTATCTATGGCAGACACCGATTACTGTCTCATGATGTTTGTTTTGGTAACTTCTGATGATGGTGAAAAAGCCTATTGCTGCTTGGTCAAGCTCTGAGTTTTCTTTGAAATATTTAACAGTAATGCAGTCAGTCCTGTTATTGATATTCAGCTGCAGCTGGCAGCAAACTTGGTTCAACTAATAAAAAAACAAACCTCTACACTAGTAACAAGAGAAAGCCAACTTTCCACATCTCTTTTAAACCAGGTTGAGCTATTAGGTACACCTCTTCTTTCCACTGCTTTAAAATTTCTCATATTCATGTCACAGCTTCAGGTTGCTATGGATGGAAGGACAGGATATCCTTCTCACAAGTTCCCCTACTGTTCCTTTCACACACCACGTTACTCCTTTTCTGCACATGCCTTATGTGAGCTAGGAACCTCTACCATCACATAAATGTTCAGGTCAACTTTCAGCTTCACATAAACCATATAGTGACCAGAGGTGGGATAGGTTTAGCATACATACACTTCATTGTTGTTTGGGCCCTTGACATCCTTTGAATATTTTTAAGAGAAATTCATTAAACACTTAAAGACAAATTTTGAGGTTCTGGAAGACAATAAATAGTTTAAAGATGGAGGGAGGGGACAGGCTGCCTCTCAGAACAGGTGGGGAGACAGCCTCCAAGTGGCTGAGAATGGAAATATGCTGGTACAAGGGCTGCAGCTACAAGGGCATTTTTTTCTTTTTCTGTTCTCTCTCTGGCAGCCAAACCATACAACCACTAACACCACCACCACCAAAATCACCAACCAAAAAATATGATTACCAAACTCTGTATCATTGCCATGGACAGCAGAAAATACCAAAACAGAATAATGACATTATTCTGTATATATATCTGTATTCTGTATATGTCTGTTCATCTGACTGTGTTATCAGAGAGAAAAATCATAGCGTCTTCTTTTGCCAAGCCCTGCCTATTGGCATTACTGACAGCCTGGGCCCTGGGTTTGAATACTTTTCTTTTTGTGGAGGGGTGGCTTTTATCAGAGCCTTTCAGAGAATGATGTAAACCTAACCATTTGAACAACAAAAACAACAAAGGCTCCAGTGAAGGCATTCTTTCGGACTCTTCTGATCTTTACAATACAGTTGAAATCTAAATGTTTTTGTTAGTTTTTAACTCTTCAGCCCAGGAGATGTTTTGAAACTTGAAAGATTCAGAAACAAAATAACTGCAGATAGCAAGCCAAAACTTGCTGTCAGTGAAACTGTTTTTTAGTTAAACAGAGAGTACTTCACTCATTCCTTAGGGCTTCTTTTAAGTTAAAGACAAGAAAAATTTGCTTCTAGTTCCTTTATGAGACGTTTACTCTTTTGCTGTGGAAAAGTGTGCACCATCTCTAGCAAGCTCCTTACAAAGCCCATAAAATAAAACAGGCTTCTAGTAAACGAAGTGATAGAGGTCATGGATGTGAAATTGCCCTTCTTTATTCACTGACATGTGTCCATATTGTTGCTGACACAGGCCAGGAAAGCATCACAGGATACACAGCACCAGAAAATTGCAAGAGAATATATACATAATGTGCTTCATCATCACAAAGCTAACTGTATGGCCCAGAGTCCAGTCCCAAACATGAAATGCAACAGAGCAGCAGAGGCCTGTTCCCTTACTGCCTAGCTACCTAAAATTCTCAAGGTCCAGACTACAAGGAGCCTGAGACGTTTTTTCAGCACGACCCTCCACAGCGGGCTTCCTCCTGTAGTATGGCCCACTACCACTTTCCCGTGGAATGGAACCACCAAGTCACTACAAAATCTTGGCACCATTCCTAGCAAAACAAAGTCCTCCTACCATGAAAGTGGGTCACCTTTATTTGTTTTAAAAATTCATGTATCCTATTTCAAAACTCACATTTGCCACAATATGAACTGCCAGGCCTGCAGCGTCTCCTCCTTTATTTTTCCTCCTGCCTTCTGTCTCCCAAGGAAATTAAAGTATTCATTAGATCCACCAGCTAGAAAGAAGATTTAAATGGCATGATGCATTACCCAGCGCAGCTGCACGCTGACAGACGGCTGATGTTGATGGGATGTTAGGCTAAGCACACACGTACGCGCAGGCCTGTTAGTTACAAAGTCAGTCCCAAGCCGTAAATTACAGCTGTCCCGTTGTGCATTGCTGTCACCCTCCCACTTAACTCGCAGATCCACCTAAGAGGGAATGGGCTGAGAAGAGCTGGTGGGGCATCTGCAGAGGTAACTCAAATGTTTTGTTGTTTAGATAGTCACTGCTCACCCCTCCAGCCTAGACCAACAACTAAATCTGTGCCTGGAGGACATGAGCCCTCCAAGAGGAGGCTCATGTCAGCAGAGACTTCTGCTTTGATGTTTCAGGCTTTTTCTGCAGAACTGCCAGCTCCTCCTATGAAACTGAGATGGGGACCCCATCTGTGACCAACCCTACAGCTCCCCAGAGACCAGGTACCTTGCTGCAAGTGCTTTCTTTGTATCACAAAGCTAATGTGAAGGCTAAAGGGGCATGTGTGATGTTGACAGAAGTGCTTTAGCTTTTAATTATCTCAGATTCTCTGCTTCTGCAGATGAACACTCCTGGACGATGCAACCTGACCACAGCTTTAAATGCCATCTGTCTCTTGACTTAATGAACACTGGTGTAAGTAACCTCCTGCCACTCTCCTTCTTCCATGTTCAGCATTGTTTTTCATATAAATGAACTTGCTTATATCTATTTTTCTGTTGTTTTTGTTGTTTTTGTTTGGTTGGTTGCCTCAAGGTTGCTCTTCCAATACCTACCACAAGTTCAGAGACATGCACACTGCAGCATCTGCACCTGTGGGATATCAGTTTGCCTTTCCAAAGAAACTTTTCTGAAGAAACACGTCCCATAGGTGCGGAAAGAGGAACACTTAAAAAAAACACTATGCACCTTCTGCCTCCACAGATCTACACTCCAGGCAGCTTGGGATGGAGTGGCAATACTCTCTCAGGCGACTCTGGAAAGTCCCCTTTTTGGCAGTTCACACTGTTGAGAACAGAGGGTGTTGACTTGGCTTGATTTCCCTTCACAAAGCTTCTGATAACCCAGCGCCTCGGAACATGCACGAGAACAGTGCTATCACCCTTTCTTACCAAAAGAAAACAGGTTTCCAGTGGGAGACGGCTTAACACAGATCTACCCAGCTAGTCATGGAGAAATCGTGTCCCTCACCCAGACCAGCAGGATACTGACTCGCCAGAGTCAACAGGAACCTCAGGCAAGAAAGGACCGAGGGCTGGACTTGTGGGTTTCCCACACATCCCCCGAGAGGCAGAGCAGAACAAAGAAATTCTGCTATTGGAATGTTGCTGCTATATAAATGAAACCCCTGAATTATGGAGAGGCCTGGGAATGAACAAGAGCCACAAAAGCCTAAGAACATTTTATTCAGAGCAGAAGGAATCTGATGGCATCTGACTAAAAGATGTGAGGAAGGACTCTTCCCCTGCAAGAAACGATCAGCTATTTCCGAAAGGCTGGCTTATGTACCACTCAGTCCCAGTTTGGCTCACCTTTAGTACTCTCTAAATACACAGGTAACTGTTGCCAGCTTTTTAGTGACAACTCCAAATGTGATTTTTTTCCCTGAGGCTTGCCCTCCTAGAAATTTCAAAATTACCTGGGCTCCCCATTGATATCTATGAATTAATTAGATGGGAGAAGATCTTCAAGATGTTTAAGGGCTTGAAGTATATCCTGGTCAAAACTGTCGACTAATTAAAAGATATTCTTAATTTAACGGGAGAACTATTCCCTAAAAATCTTTGGCAACCTACATTCTGATCCACTGTACCATGCCACCTCTGTTCTTATTAACAAACATGTTTAATACAGCATGATGAATGTGAATCTGGGCCTTACAGACATATCAGCACAGGATGCCAAACGAGCAACAGGACAGATGTATTGAGAGTGCCCACCAAAAACTGTTATAAGGCCTCATTTAGAAAGCAAAAGGGCACTTCATCTGTCCATGCTGGATTCTCTTTTAAAGCTTTTTGTGTGGAAGGACCCATATTCCTAAAAGTCCCCAAAAGTTTGTCTACTGCTATGCTTTCATAGAGCTGCTGCTCACCAGGGATTCAGAGGGGACTCACAGGGAACCAAGGAAACAATAGGAAAAAGAAGCTTGCATCGGCAAGAAGGAGGCTAATACATTTCTAAATTAAGCCAAGTCAGGAACTGAACCAGAATAGTTTAAGTGACAGTAAAAACATAAACAGTCCAAAGACAGTTATGTGAAGGATCATGAAGGCTGGGAGTACAGAATGGATGCAGGACAGAATTGATCTCTAAGTGATGAAACAACAGCATCTAAAACCAGCACAGGTACTTTGATGCTGTTCTTTAGATCTGACTGAATGACCAAAGAATTTCTTTTTAATTAAGCCGATTTTAGTATATCCTCTTCTTCCACAACAGAAAAATGCTGAAATGTCTTAAATAGTCTTAGTATTTTCAGTGTTTAGAAATGACTCATAAGAGAAAGAAATAGGGAAAAGAAAGGAAGGACACAGAGAAAAGACTTAAAACGATAACACAATCAGGCTACAACTTTGGCTGAATTTTGCTTTCTGATGATGACAACCAGCAGCAGGTGCTAGGAACAACAAAGGACTGGCTCGGTCTTCATTCAGTGAATAAAGACGTGCAGATGCTGCTCTGCTGGACACAGCTGTGCCACCTCTGAGCGATGCTGATGAGGTCTGCCCTGGATACCTCCCAGGGACTGCATGGTGTTCAAACGATGGGGTGTCGAGACCCCAATGCACCCTGTTGTCACCGTGTTTTGTCTCCACAGTAGAACAGCTGTGCCAATAACATGCCTTTTGAATGGACAGAAACATCTGGAGCTCCAAAATGTGCCACAAGCCACAACAGCCTCTTAACCTTGCATGCACTTCAAATGTTTTGAAATCAGGTTAAGTGACTGTGGGTTTATTGATAGCAGCTCCCGTGCCAACATGCGGGTTCTCAAGAGCATTACAGGCAAATATATTTTCTTACACTCACTCTTGGGGCAGGGTAACAGCTAATGGGGAACTCTAAAATTGGAAATAATGTGACCTATTTACAAGGAAAGATGATAGCATGATGCTTAAAGATTTGAGATTGGCTTCACTTTGTCTTTCTTACAAAGCTGTAGGAGCACTGTGATACATTCCAAGAGACCACAACTACAGCAGGAAAATATTTGTTCAAAACTGCTGGCTCAGTCCCACCTTCTTTAACAAAAATAATCTTTGGTGTTTTACTGTGGAAAAACTCCAACCTTTATTAATAGATGTATACAAATTTAATTAGTTGAACAGCGTGGGTTGGTGCAAGATGCTAACATGGGTGTACATTTCAGCTGGTTTCTATTTCTAGTCTAATGTCTTCCTGCAGCCTGCTGAAGAAGAGTTATTAAAGAAGGGAAATTCTTAAAAGTGAAGATATTTGAAAGACGGACGTGAGTTGTGTATTGGCAATCCTATTAGGGAATTATTCTAAATTGGCACTACTAAACTTGCCCCAGATTCAACAAGACACAGAAATAGGGCAAACTAAGCATGTATACAGATGGAGCTGTGTTTTTCCCTGGAGTACTGGAAAAAAAGTGGCTGTTAGAAAGCTCAACTTGAACTTAATGCTGGTACCGCTGTCCCAGATAATGAGACACAAGATGACCGCTTGAAATCCCTGGATTCACTGGATAGAAAATAACAGCTGTGATGTCAAATGCCAGTCCCTGGGAAGCATTGGGAAGGAAGCTACACACATCTGCATGTCCATTTACATTTAAACCCAGGCCCAGAAAGTGTTGCACTTAGTTTCTGTGATTGAAGTGGTAGTGCTTTGTATTTTTTTCAATATTTAGATCAGTATGATCGTAATGTATTGCTGGTTTAACGGTGTTGTGAAATTATCCAGGCAAAAGGTAGTTCTTCTCACTACTTCAGTAAACTGCTAAACTTTAATTTCTAGAAAGCCACATTTTACTGCTACTGCTACACCCACTGCACCCTTAAAAAGTTGCCTGCTTCATACATATATTACACACAGATGTTACACAAAACAATGAAAAAACATGTAGAAAAAAAGCTGGTAAAACACGGACAGCCCTTTCCTTCCAAAGCACACATTGCGATGTGAATTTAACTACTTGCACACAGAAAGTTTTCTGGTCTTTTTTCTTTTTAACACTGAAAAAAACGGAGAAGGGAGAAATGATGATGTCCGGAGCCACAAAAGAAATGAATAGCATCAAGAGATTCTGAACAAAAATCCAGATCTTTGAAAGCATCCATGCTTCCTAGATCACAACTTATCTCTTTAGTCAATTAGATAAAGCTTGAAAGTAAATTCTAAAGTGAACAGGACACACTTTTGTCATTCAGTAGCACATAATCAATTTTTCCCAATGATGTATGTATGCTTTTAAGGGAATTTGTTCTTAAATGCATTTTTTTTCCCTCTGTTATTAATAAGAGGCTGAAGAAATCATTCTGTTCAACAATATCTAGGGAAAATTCTCATTTCTGCAGCATATTGCATGGAAGTATCATATCAAGCAATGTAACACTTGAGTCCAATTACTACAAAGTATTTCTACCACATTTCTGAAGAATTACTCTCAAGGCACAGTTCTGCTTTCTCCTGTAAACCCCGAATCTTAGTAAACAAAGCAAACCAAGTAAACAAAAAGTGAAACTCTGAACTGTCGTCAATTATAAACTGAAGCCAAAGCTTTTTCTTTTTTTTTTTTCTTTTTAATTAAGGATGGCAGGACATATAATTAGAGTGGATTACTGAAGATTGTTCATCACCAACAATTAGACCGTAATTTGTATTGCTAAAACAGAATTTTAATATGATGTTTATTTTGTCATGATACCACAACATCCCAGTATTGTGAATACGATTAACTGGGAGACAAGAAAAGTGATGACAAAATTTAGCTTTCTGTAGTATACAATTTTGAACAAAAGTTACAGTATGATTTCTGTGAACTAGGATGTTTCTTCCAACAGCAACTAAAATGACAGTTTGAACACACTGCTTTTGCAGTGAAACAGCCCTGAAGATCTTCTACCATGGAGAAGTAAAGGGAAGAATCAATAGTCCCATTTTACAGCTGGGAAACTTCTGCACTAAGGACTAAGACTTTTTCTTCAGGAAGGAGTGAGATACATCTGTGATGTACTAAAGAGACTGTGTGCAATACATCCTTTTTAAAGCCCTGTACACAGTTCAGTACTGATTTTCCACGATTCTCACTTGATGACAGAAAACAGCTTTGGAAGGGTGCTCAGATGCCATCTGCATCAACATCTGGATTCCTGTAGTCAACCTTGATGTCTACAATGACAGGCTGCCAATAGGCCAATCAAAAAAAGAAAAAAATCTCATCCCAATCTGAGACATATTAGATGGCTAGTTCTCTGGAAGCACCTTCCTCTTTACATGAACCACAGAGGCACACCAGACCAAACCAGACACTTAATTTCCAGATGGCTGAGATGAAAACTAGCTCTAGTTAACCTACCCTCAGATAGAGGGCAGACTGCATGGTTTGCATCCTCAGTGCAGGCTGAAATCCTTCTTCACCTCCTCCTGTATCAATCTGTCCTGCACAGTATATTCTAAAAGAGCAGATGATTCCCAGATAGGAGATTTCATAGAGCATGGACTTTGCACAACTGCATTCATCTTGTCACAAATAATTAGTATTTACCCTTTGCCAAGATTAAATAGACTGATGTGGAAAACTAATGTACCAGAGCAATGCAGCCCAAAGTTTAAGCAGAAATAACATTTTGGACACGCAGAAGTAAAAGACTAGATTTTGGCATCCTAGTCAAAGAGAATTACATAAATTACAGATCTAACTGCATTTGCTGGCATTCATTCAGTGTTGATGTTATATTTCATAATTAAACTTAATTTTATAGAGCTGTACTCTAGTGGTCCAGGTCAGCAGTCAATTAAAGAACAACCCTCTCCAGGACAAATGCAATACTCATATAAGTGTGAGCATTGTCATAAATTGGCAGGGCAAGTTTTTTTGCTTATAGAATTTGAATGCCAATTCTATCTGTATTAGCTTCAATGGACTAGCTCCAGTGGGTGGGACCATCTGAAAGGTCTTCTCAATGAATTCTGGGTCCATAATTTTTCTATTGTACAAACAAAGAATCGACAGTGAACTAGGAGGACCACAGGAGGCTGCTGCCTGGTTGGTGCTGCTCCATGTTGAGCCATGGCGCTCAGCAAAAAGTGAGGAGATCCCTCCGCTATCAAGGCGCAATAACCCACTCACACGCTTCGCTCATCTCAAACTGACAAGTAAAAGGTTTGGTTTCTCAAAAGCTGGAACATTACCGAAGCTGGAGTGATAACTGAAGAATGGAAATAAGAAGTAGGTACCTGCTTTCTGAGTATAAGCTCCATGGCAGTAAGATACTTCGGCAGTAAGTAAAGAAAACCAAGCGCCTTTCCCTAGAAGGTCTAACAAGCATTACAATTTTGGAGATTCCTGCACATTTCTTCCAGGCCGTGTGATCCTTGCTGGGACGAGGTGTCTGGGGAAACACTGGTCACCTCTGATCTGCCACCCTCCCTAGCACAGGTAAGGCAAAGAGTGATGGATTTTGTTCTCTTTCCAGAGGGAGGGCAGACATAGCCCAGGGTGAGTATTGCTACAGCCTGGAATTTGGAAATACACAACGGGAAGTTGTATCAAAGTAACACAGAATTTAAGGTGGACTTCAGGAAGTCCATTGTGCATTATGCATTGTGCTAGCAAGAACCAAGATGTGCCCCTTCAGCACAGGCTCAGCGGGCAGGCAATGCTTTTCTTGGAAAAGCATTCTTTCTTTCTTCGAAAAATTAAGAGGAACAATTTTGGCAGCATGAACAAAAGTGTTTACCCCAGCACCATGAATGAACTTGCTGCTGGTCAGCCGAACAAACTCACCACCTGTCTGGGGGTCAGTACTGTAGCGTGTTGACGAGAGAAGAATCACACAGTGAATGGCAATAATGGGGACAGTTCTAGATGCTGCATTATGCAGCTCTTCGTGCCTTGCTATAAATACGGTATCAATAGCACTTGCTAAATCAGCAGGTGTTTCCAGTAGCAAAAGTCGGTTCTGCAGTTTGGACGAGCCAAACAGGCGTGAATTAACTCATCCCATGCCCAAAGCGCACATCCAGCATTCTCCCTCCCACACCATAAACCACACAACCCTGTATTCTTCATACAGCGAAGACTCTGGCTGAAGTCAATAAAAATTCGGAGCATTTTGAAAGCACTTTGAAGTTATGCACAGATCCCCCAGCAATGAAGTTGGACATCCGCAGGGAAAGAAAGTAACCATCAGCTGCCACAAAAGCTCGTTCTTGTCAGCACTATTAAAAGACATCTATCAATATGGCTTAATTTGCTTAAGAGCTCACCTGGGACCTGTAGTCTTTGGACAGGTGTTTGGAAACTAAAGTGAAAAACAACTTAACAGCATCTGTATGTAACATTTTAAATTTGTGAAACATTATTCTGGCAGAAGGTGTCGAAGGGCAGCAAAGAAGCTGACATTTAGGTACAAAATGAAGACAACCTGAATAAAAACTAGGCAATACTGACCTGTCAGAAATACCTACTACGAATACACTTAATGAATGCTTTTATTTCAGCTATAACTTCATCCTCTGTTGTGTGCAGGGAAACAAAATCTGCCATCTAAATGTACATGAAATAACTTGCACTCTTGAGGAAAAAGAAGCCATGTACTACCACAGATACTGATGTATCTATACCTTGCCTGGGTTCCTGAGGCTGGTGAGACCAGAAAATGTAATTGTGAAAGTGAAATAAATCCCTGTCAGATACGCAAAACCTCTGCAAAACACTTACACAGCATGAATACAAATTGACATACCAGAACTATGAGACAATGCTAGAATCAGAGGATATCATTACAACGTTGAACAGTTAATCACAGCTCAAAATAAAATGTTTATTCCAGTGCTAAAATCACAACGGAGGGATCTGCTCTGCCTCTTTCTGGCATTAGGCTGGTACTTATCACCCTAACGTACATCTTCTGGGAGATGATATGAGATTCATCTGAAGATAAAAACCAAAGTTCAGTATGATGACTGCTTTTTATGGGTAATGATTAATGGCATCAGGAACTCAAATGTTTGAATTCACAGTAGCTGCCAGCCTGCCCCCCTCTGTAATAATTTCAATAACTTTTTAGGAAGAGACACCAATGTTTGAGAAGTTTACACTGCAGTGGTCCTAAGCAGGGGAACCAAATATATATAGATATTATATTTGGTTCTATATACATATATGAGATATTTAAAACTCATGCTCTGGTCTTACAGAGGGAAGCTAAAAATAGAAAGACTTGGAACAAAGATAAGGGAGATTTTCCAGTTCAAAAAGGGGAGTCCGGGAAAAATTGAGATGGCCATGAAAAAAACATGCTAATTAAAAAATAATTACGTCACGGGTTTCTCAGGATCCTAACAAACCCCCTCCATGCCGCCAGCCGGGCTCCCCCCTCCGACCCCCCCAGCGGAGCCCCCCGGGACCCCAAACCCCGCAGCCAGAGAAGGGGGGCTCGGAGAGGGATCTGGGAGGGGGGGAGGGGGGTCACACTGCAGCCACCCCTCCACCTGAGGGCCTGGGGGGATCCTGGACCCCCTCATCCCCTGCTGTGAGCCCCCCACGCCATGGTGCCCGCATGGGGGGGTCCTGCGGGGTCGGAACAACCACCCCGGGGGGAGGCGAGGGGGAAGAGGGCAAGTGCTGCTCCTTCGCCCCCCCGGCAGCCCCCTTCCCTCCTCGCCTCTTCCCTTCCCCTCCCCGCATCTCCATCCTCCCTTCCCCTCCTCGCCGCCCTCTTCTCCCCCCACCCCGCCTTTCCATCCCCCTCCCCGCCTTTCCCCTTCCCCTCCTCGCATTTCCACCGACCCCCGCAGACCCCCTCACCTCCCCCTTCCACGACGTGCCCTCCTCCTGCCCTCCCCCCTTCCTCCCAAATATCCCCCAAAAACCCGGCATTTCCACCTCCCCCGCCCCCCTCCACAAGACAACTTGCCGGAGCCGCAGCCCACCCCAGCCGGACAGACGGACGGACGGACAGGCAGACGCGCACACAGCTACCTCGCTCTCTCTCTTTCCCAAGCGCTCCCGCTCGCGCAGCGTGCGCCGCCAGCCCCGGCACGTCGGGTCCCCTTCCTCCTCCTCCTCCTCCTCCTCCTCCTCCTCCTCCTCCTCCTCCTCCCCTTCCCTCCCTGCCCGCCCCCTTCGCCGACGCCAGGAAGAAGGGGGCCGCCCGTCGCGTCCCGTCCCTCCCCGTCCCTCCCCGTCCCGTCCCGTTCGTCCCCGTCCCGTCCCGGGGGCGCCCCTCGCCCCCCCTCGCCCCCGTCCCTCCGTGCTCGGGTTACGCGGAGCTCTCCGGTTACGGGCGCCGCGGGGCCCCGGGGACGTGGGATGCTTCAGACCGGGCTTTAGGGACGTTTTCCTGACTTGTTTAAAAAAATATACTTTATTTTTTATTACCTCCCCCCACCCCCATCATTGCTTCTCCTGGCTGAGGAGTGTCTTCAGTGTTGGGGTGTCTTCAGTGGGTCTGTATCCGCACACTATTCTGTACCCTTCGCCATCCTCCATACCATCTTGAACACCTCCCTGTCCTAACAGATCCTTTCTGCGATGCAGAAACATGCCGTATTTAAGATACAGTGGCACAATGATGTTTTCCTCTAAATAACTAATGTTTTGCAAGGAACCTTCGAGCACAGAGCTGATGGCTCTGTGAAACTGTCATAACAGATTTTGCTCTTGCCACGGCCAGCTCAGATCCCACCATTTTGCATGTGGATCACAACAGTTTTCTCCCCCTGTCTCATTTCATGTTTACCTACACTGAATTTCCTTTATTGCCCAGCCAACCTTACAATGCCCTTGTGTCTTTCACAGTCCCTCTCCTTGTTACTAACATAAGTAAATTAGCACCACCGATGAACTCAGCTATCACTCCTTTCCCAGGTAAGATACCAGTATGCTGATGAGCTCATGTCCCAGCACTGACCCTTGCAGACCCCTCTGCCGACCAGCTCCATTGTGAGAACTGGTCACTTATTCCCTTACTTTGCATTTTATCTTCTAACCAATTACTGGGCGATACCAGGGCTTTCCCTCGTGTTGCTATCGCTGCTTAGTCTCCTTAAAAGCCTTTGTTAAGAGCCTTTTAGAAATCCAGTCTGATATGGAAATTAAATCACCCTTATCCACATTTTTGTTGACCCTTTCAGAGACCTCCAAGAGGTTTGTTTAAGGCAGGACTTTACGGGAGCACTGTTGACTCTTCTCAGATAGATTGTATTAATCCAGGTGTCCTTCAGATATAACCCAATTAGCATCTCTATTTGCACAGCACGGGCACAAGGTTTGCAAACCTAGTTCTCCGGAGTCTTTATTGAAGTTTAGTGTCACACTTGCCACCCTCCACTCTTCAGGTGCTGATGTTTTAATGGGGAAGTTACATGCCACTGTTGGTAATTCAGTACAGCATCCTTGGGTGAGAACTGAAGGACATGGATGAGCACACGCAGGCATGTGTGCTACCTGAACACTGTGACAATGAAAAAAGCTTATAATAAAAGCTGTTGGTATAAGGAAATAGATGCATTTCCATGTATGCAACACTGCAGACCTGTAAGCTGATGTTATTAAAGTAAGCAAGAGGCTACCTCACTAGTTAACTACTTGTAGCCATGACCTTCTTAGCAAATGTACGTGTCTGAAAGCAGATAAATTTTGGCACAGACAAAACCCCACCAAGGTCTTTGACCCACGGAACTGTTTGCCATTCTACATACCTGCAGACATCTGCTTTCTCTCTTTCATACTTTGCTGTGAGGTCTCTGGGTCCCTTCTTTTGTGCATGCTTTTTTCCTACAACTAGCATGCACGCTGGTGGGAGGAGGAAGGGAGACAGGCCCTGAGCAGGGCTGTTTCAGCTGCACCACCCAGGAATGCTCCTGGGAATGTTTGCAATTCAGTTACCTGTCCAAGGACGGGACTCCTACCCGTTTCCATCCCGGACATGGAGCAGCTGTGCAGGGCACATGTCAGAACCACAGTAAAGCTCCACGCAACCATGCACACTCTGTCAGCCCATTGCAGAGGGGTAGAAGTCTGCATTCGTAATTGTAGGTGAGCCACCCAAATGGCACCCACAGAAAGAGAGGAAAGGGAGCACTGGGGTGGCAGCTGCTGTGCACGTGTTGCACAGGTCTGACCACATTTGTTGGGTTTTCAGAAACTTTAGCTGCTAGAAACAGAATAGGCAAGTTACTGTGAGGGAGAGGGGGGGGAAACACATATTTGTTGAAGTTATTATTTATTTATTTTTAGTTCCAGAAAACTTTGGAACCAAGAAGGGTCACCTTCAGGCCTCAGGAGCATAATTAAAATAAGGGTAGTCTAGTCTTATGCTTTTTGAAAGTCTCAGGTTTTGGAGACTAGCAGTATAAACAAAAGTCTGTGACATTTAGAGCAGACAGAGATGTTACTCTGCAAAGGGGTGAGCTTTGGAGCTCTTCTTCCTGGGTTCCCACCTCCGTGCCCTTTTGTTCTAACAATTATTTTCTGCTCCTCTCCTGTTTACTGTCCTCAGACAGGAGTGGGCTGAACTGCAGCACATAGTTTGTTCCAATGCATAAAGCAGTATTTCTAATGACACTGATGCAGTTCAAATTTTGGTTATTTTCTTTCTCTTATGTCAAGGATGCATTTACATAGTATTAATTAGGCAGCACATGATTAATATACCGCAGAGGAAGTCAAATGTTATTTCACTGTGTATATTATAATGAGTTTTGCCTATTGCTTCTAATTTGCATTTTTAGCAGTTACAGCAGCAGAAGAAAATAATGTCTTAAGGTTTAGTTTTAAATATGTATTTTGTTAATGCTCTGCAGTTCCATTTTACAGCTTTATGGGCAGTTTCAGGTAGGGGGAAGAGAAGGAATTAATCTTTGCTAGAGTGCAGCCTTCCCTAAATTTTAGTATGAAGTTCAAATACCTTTGCCAAAGTAATGAATGGCAAAATTAGCTGGTATTGGCCTGAAAACTCTGTAAACAAAAAAGGTATAAAGAGCAGCCGTGTTAACCCAATGTTATTTTTGATACTCAAATGATAGCTCCTCACCTCTCAGGCCCCATGAACTGGAAAGGGACATGTCACCCTCTGCATTACCCCATTCCTCCTCCAGCAGCCAGCCGGCTTACATCTCAAGGCTGTTTTGAATGCCTAGGAAAAAATGACTGAAACGGGTCCTGGGATTAGAAGAAAGGAGAGAGAAATGGGGAGAAGAGACAGAAGCCATATCCATATCTGCCCCTCCTGCTTTGCCTGGGAGGCTGATAAGCTATTCAGGCCTTGTTTTGGGACTTTATCAGGGTATCAGTGTCCAGTGTCAGTGAGACAGAGTTTTTATTGTTACGCAATGAACCCTCGAATGGAGAATAATTCAAAGAGGATGCCTCTTCTTATAAGGAAAAAATCACTTTGTGCTGCTGTTTTACAGCCTGGCACACTGTTCTTGTTCTCTGTGAGCTCTCAAACAAGCTGAGCAGGGTGCAGAATAAAGGAAGAGAAAAGTACTCTGGTAATGATGCTGAATGTTCCGGGTGCTTTTGTAACACACATAAATGAAATGCAGTCCTGAGAGGTGATGCCTGATCTGGTGGCCTCCACACTGAATCTCTTTGAGTATGAAAAATGAGTTTTGCTTGGGATGCAGCTTTTTAAGCATGCAGTCAGAATTTGTGAGATTTGATTCTTTTCTCTTCCTTTCCCTGTGGTTCTTGTTATTTCCCTGACTGCAGAATAAGATGCAGATGAGCTGGAGGAGGGAATGCACCGACGTGCGGTAGTGTGTGTGAGATGAAAATGGAACTTGTGTGTATTCTCCATGCATTTATAAAACTAATGAATGCAGAGATCCACCCGCCAGTTAGCAGAGGAGCTGTGGGAAATCTAGAGGTCACATTCACAAATGCTTTATATTCAGCACAGGGATGAAATACTGAGTGTTACAGAGGCAGGGAACTGACTAGAGATCCCTGTTTTGTTCCTGGCATTGCTGGTAACCTGGGATGTGACTGAGGCGGGTCACTGTCCCTTATTTGCCCATATGGGTGGATGAATGGATGGACAGGGACTGCCTGCTGCTGGATGTTCTCAGCACATAACGGGACCTCAGCTGTGGCTGGGGAGTCGAAGCACTAACGTAATACGAACTTAAAAATTATTTTCTGAAGTTATTCAGCTGACTAACAGGCTCATTTGCTCACATTTATTGTGTGGTAAAACAGCTTGGCAAGATCTCTATCGGCAGCTAGCTATGTGAGTAATCTCATTGACTTCAGTGCGACTCCTGGAGTGAGTAATGTTGTAGTATTGGCTCCGCAAACTGCTTTAGTCATTGCAGGCTTACAAACTGCGTGTGTAGTAGCCCTGCCAGCACCTACCACACAGTGTAGTGCTTTTACCGCGAGCAGTGCTGTCACAGGAGTAATACCCAGTAGTAAGAGCCTGCATAATCCACACCCACGTGAAAGGTGGCTCTGTTCTGCAGCTGTGGAGGCAGCTACATTTCCCTGGCATCGTGTCTGCTCCAGTCAATGGGGACTGCTAGCTCCCTGTCACAAGAGATCCATGGAAATACCCAGTACCTGCGATGTTGTAAGGAAGAAAGGGCTTTGTTGCGGCTGATGGGGATGCTGCTGCATGACTGACTTATGGCTGTCCCTCCTGCTTGCAGAAAATGCAGTCATTGCAAATCCTGGGCTGTATAGCTCCACTTAAAGCCCTTCACAGCGTTTCCCCAGCTAACGTCTCTGCTTTGATTACTCCCGCCTTGTCTTAGTCCCTTTGTGCCCTCTTCCACAATAGCCCTGTTTCTTTTCCCTACTGTGGAGTAAGAAACCCTTTCATCCTGCTCCTTTTCCACAGTGCAGAAAAAATCCCATTCAGTGCTATCCTTCTTTATTCTATAAATCCCTCTTTCAAGCCTGCTTCATCAATAACACCAACAAAAGGCAGTCCTGAAGGATGTCCAGCTTGTCCAGCTTGCCTGGTTGAGCCTGAACATCCTCAGGGGTAGGGAGTGTGTCTCTATGGATTTTCTGAATTACTGCATGCACAGGAAGAGCCATATAAATAAAGTGCTGCTTCTTACCCCAGCAAAACATGCTCAACATTATATCAACTGCTGGGGCAACTTAATCACAAACCACAATATTTCAATGGTTATGTACTGTTGCTTATTGTTCCTCCAGCTAAACAGGATTAGCAAAAAATATTTAGAGAGCAATTATTGTTTTAGAAATAGGGAACCTCTGTAACTTTTCTATACTGTACTTGAATAGCATATCCTAACAAAGGGCATTTGTTTGTGAGCTAAAGATCTTGATCTGAAGCCCAGTGGAGGCTCTTCCACCGCATTCAGTGAGCTTTGGATTAAGTCCTTTCTGAGGAACAGATGCAGGGTTTTATTCACTACCACTAGAACAATAAAAATGACAAGACAAAGAATAAAGTTGTCTACAGAGAATAAAGCCGTGTTGTCCTGCAGCAGCTTAAAGACATTAGACTCTATAGTTAAAAGCCAGTTCTGTGGAGTTAGTAAAATTATTTGTATAGCCCATTCACAAAATATACAGTGCAGAAATGTTTAAATATCTCTGCATAAATACCCAAACACAGTGTATTTCACTGAGTCTTCAACTTCTCAGTATTTGCAAGGACTGAGTTACAAGTGCAGCCATAAATTCCAGTTGTGCAAACAGAGATAACGGAGAAATACGCTGTTGCCATTAATTACCAAAACTGCAGAGGAGTAGAGAGAACTGGCAGTTTTTAATGCAACAGCTCTTATATGGACCCAAAGTGTTTACTGAGACCTGGACTAGAGACAGACTTTCCTTTAGTAGGTTTATCTTATTCAACATAATGATTTCTTATCTGGCCAGCAGATGTTATCAAAATGTAAACAACAATGAGCGTTGACAAGTAGAGACATTTGCCCCTGTAGGGAAAACTGGGCCAGAGTCACCCCAGGAAAAAGTCCAAAAGGGGAGATAAGCAACGGTGGCAGACACAAGAGGCTAGATTGAAGTAAAAGTGGCAGCAAATGGGAAAAGGCTGGCAGAAATTAAGCTAGGTGGGGAGCTGGGATTTGCAGCAGAGACAAAATATAAGGGGAAGCTTATCAGAGGCTTTTGAGAGACAGACCATAAAAGCAGCAGACAAAACAGACTTTTTTAAAAAAATACAGAATGGATTTATGTAAAAAGTAGAAATAAGGAGATGAATCTGGGTTTTAAGAGGTTGCAGCCATAGCAAAGCAGACCCTTGTGATGAGCATGTGGAGAGACAGGTGGATTTTGGAAGGACTGAGGAACTGAAGTGGTCTTGTGCCAGAAAGTATGATGAGCAGAAAAGTGACATTACACAAAACATTTGCACAAGCAAAGAAAGAAGGGAGTCAGAAGTTGACTAATAATATTACACAAAAACAATTAAAACAATTTCTGTAACTATTAAAAATAATACCAATTAATTTTTTCTTGCTCTTATATGAAATGCTTCTGGCTTTTTCAGTGCACAAGTAATGGCCTCAGAAAACAGTCAACACTCTTAAACCCCATATACTTAATAACCAGGCAAAGCCAACTTATGAGCTTATGCCAGCTCTGAACACTAATTAGTGCAGAAATGCACATTTTGTCATGTCATCTTTTCCTGCACTGTTGTCATAGGTGTGTTCTGACAATTATGGAGAAGAGAAATCCTTCTGCCTTTGTTTTTACTCCCACATGGGGAAGCCTACCAGCCTCCATGGACTGAAATCCCTATCATGTATAAAAGCTGCAAGGATTTCTTGCTACACTCCTAATGTTCCCTCTTTTATGCTGCTACTGCATTAACAAGTGCTTCTGTGAATTCTTTACATTTTTTAATCTTGTGAGTTTTGCATGCTAATGACCAAGCCTTCATCAGTTAAGCTGCCTTTTCCAGAAGTTTATGATGCCCTACCCATGTCAGAGGCTGGATGCTTGCTCCTCTGGTTGGGTGACACCTCTGGAAATCATCAATGGGAAAACCAAGCCCACCTGTAGGTCTTTAGAAAATCTTAAAGAATTGGATAATGTTCAAAGAAGATTTCCTCTCCACACCTCAAATCAAAGTATCCTAAAGATCTGTGCTTGACTTAGCAAGGAAAGGAGCCCAGTGACTAAACCCGTGGCTGGGCTGAAGGAGTTACTGTCCCTGCACTAAGCTGGGGTCATAACTTTGTGTCATTTTGCAGTCATCTGAAGTGAAATCCCGCAAAATTAAACTGTAATGAGATGTATAAGATGAGCTGATTATGGGCCTGTTAACTAAAAATACATGATGTTCTGTGTGGAAGTCTTGCTCTGCACTATGAAAGTGCTATGCATTTTGTTGTCTGACTCAAATACTGCTTGAGAAGGCAATCTTATTTGTCGCTGGGAATGAAGCTCAGTGGGCAGGTTTCATGCAGCTGCCACAGTGTGACGGTGTTGTTACCTGTCTCTGACAGCTTCCAGGCAGAGCTGCATGAATAAAATTACAATGCCAGAGGTCAAACGTAATGGCTGGGATCTCTTGGAATGAGTGACAGTCCCTTGGCTTCCCTGACCAGTGCTGCCTGCTTTGGTCATGATATGAAGATGTAGTCAAGAGCAATTAGCAAAGACAATAACTGCAAGTGAACTCCTAGCCGTGTGCTTGTATGCATAGCTCAGTAACTCAGAGGGATCCTCCTCTCCGTTACTCAGCCTGAAGTCCAGGCAGGAACCTGGCCTGTGACAACCAGGGTTGGCAGGAGCCAACTGGGGAAACCTTCATCCCCAGAAAGAAGATGATTTTATTCCTTCGAACTGGCCTGTCCCTTGATTTTTATGACATGAGCACCTCTGAATTTCAGCAGCACACCCCTGTGCTTGGAATGGCAGCAAGATACATCCTTAACTGAGGGCTCGGGGTGGGGGATATAGGACCATACAGGTTTACAAAGATGACCAAGGGTTTTTGTTCTTTGGCCTCACAAGCTTCAGACAGATATACCATGCAGAAAGAACACCTCACAGGCTCCTGTTAAACTGCTCTCCAGTGCCAAAAATATCAAAGCCTCTGCCATTTTCAGTTATCTGCAAAATCTGAGGCCATGCTACTTCTATGGCAGGAGGATTAAAGGGAGGCTGAGGGGAAGGAGTTGTACCCTTGATAAGTTTGGACTTTTTTGTTTTGATTTTTTTTAAGCTGTTGCCCAGCAAAATTAATTAATCTTTCCAGAGTTTTCTAGACTCACTTAGGTTCTTTGGTGATAAAATCTTTCATAAAACTAATGAAAGAGCAACTTGAGGTTCTCTATCTCTGATAAAACACTCCAGCAAAATAGCAGAATCCATTTTACTGCATGACAAATTCTTTCAACATACACCTAACCCTGCCTAATAATCATAAAAGTTTTGTTGAAATTAGGAGGTGTTCACAAAGACAGCCTCCCAAACTCCTGTATGACAATGTTGTAGAGAAGTCAAATGGTGTATACATGTCTCATCTTCCTTCCTACCACTCTGCAGTAATGACGGTGGAAAAATAAAGAAAAAACAGCTGCATTTTATGCTACTCCTACACATGTACATTTTTTTTTTTAATTATTATTGTTTTTTGAATAAGAGCTACAAGAAAGGCTCTGTAATACAGTACATGGTATTCTCAACTCCAAAAGAGCTGCAAGCATAACAAGGATGTGCTTTAGGCACAACAACAAAGAAGCAGAATTTTGCCATTTAAAAGAAAAAAAAAAAAAAAAAAAAGGAAGAAACATTGTGAGCCCCAAGATCATTCATAAGCATTGTATTGTTCAATGGCAGGCCCATCTTGGCTCGGTCTGAGCACACTATGAGCAGTGCCTCTTTGGAAGGAACATATTTTCCCTTCCTTGTAATAAAAAGTATTACTTTGCAACATGACTAGCATCAAGTGTAACATTTGTTTATTGTTTATCCTCTTTTGAGACCCATATCATGCCCTCACCTGTGATGAACGTCATTATCTACAAGGTATCTACAAGAGTTTTCTATGCTTTATTGAAACCTATGCTGTTACTATTGACTTGAACCATGCAGTCAAGAGTGCAGTCAGGACCTACATTACTTGTTAGTAGTCTGTTGAAGTGAACTTTGTGATGGCCTGGGTCTCCATGTGGAGTAAGTAAATATTAGAAAGTAACAAAGAAGTACTGATTTCTGCTTGCTGTTTTTTATTAACCAAGAATCTATTTTCTCTTGGTATCATAAAAAAATATTGCAACTAGATCTGCGTAGACTCTTTTCAGGGTTAACCTAAAATTGATACTTTTCTTACATGAAAATATCACTGCCTGTTTGACTGACTAACAATAGGAAGGATAATTGTCTGGGGGTTTTCTCTCTCAGCAATTTCAGGCTTGGAAGATAAGTTTCTATCCACGTGCTCTATATAGTCTTTGCCTCAAAAATCAAGCTTATCCCTTCCACAAATTGTTAGCAAGTCATTGATGAAAGTTTTGGTGCTTCAGCTTTTGCTACGACTAAATTCATTTTCTTCCATGCTGGTGGGGATGCTCTCATGGTCTTTATTGACTTTCTTGTGCTAGCATTTTGCAGATTCTGCTCACTCTGCACCACCAGTATGACTGAGTCAGCCTCCCTCCTGCAAACTTCCGCTACTAAGCCTCCTCCTGCAGTGGGAGGCCTTTATTAAAAATTGTGACCTCTTTTCTAAAACTAAGAAGAAATCAATGCAAAGTCAGATGTTGTTATATACTCCCCAGCACTGGAAGCACTATGTTATTAAAACAAATTGCATTCCAAAGTCATTGAACTTTTTTCCTCCTTTTACTTAAATATGACCTTAGCTTCAGCCAGAGAACATTAGGGGCTGACTCAAACCTAGCTCAGAGATTTCCCAGCATGTTGTACAGCTTCTGCTTGCCATGCTCAAGCTGCCATGAAGCAATATTGCACTGAGGAAAGCACTGGCAGTCACTAGTACAACATATCTGGGAACACCCATGCAAGTCCATGCTCCAACCGCAGTCGGAATGATTTACATATCTGATTTAATAAAACATGAAAGTTTCATTTTGACTGCTTTGAATTATCAGTTTGAACCTTACTTTTATTGCTTGTGTGGTAAGTTATTTGCCTAAAGAAAGGTGGATTCTCACGGACTGGTACCTGTCATGACATACTGGTTTGCCACTCTGTATATAGCTAAACTTAAATTTGCTAGTTGTGTTTGACAGCCAAGAGAACAAATAGGGACAAATATTGTGCTCAAAAGAGAACAAATATTGTGCTCTATAGTCTATTCTAAATTGTTAAGAACATTTATTCAGTTTAATAGCATATGGAATTCCTGATTATTACTCTAGTCTAATTTAAAGAAAGGTAAAAGGTGAAAGTAAATGTAGGAATTAACATGGACCATGTGTATCCAAGTTTGATTCCTAACATAAAAATCCAGTTTATGATAACAAATTGATGAACAGTTTTTAGCTGTTTTTGTCTTTAGCTGCATGTGCTTCATGCTCAGCTCTGCCAGCAGCCCTGAAGATGGACATCTTGGCCCTGTAAGAATGCACAATGCTCATTCACTCCCTTTCTACTCCCAATATTTTCCTTAGAAATTCATCTGCTTCTTTAAAAATACATGATCTGAATGCAATCTTGCTGAGAATAACAAAGCAAAAGAAATAGCCTCATCACACCTTTCCCACCAAAACCACTTGTTTCCATGTGTCACCAGACCACAGTAGGCTTCTAGGTAAGGACAGCCTCTCTCTGTGTGCATTTTTCAGGCATTTGCCCTCCATGTGCTGACAAGTTGCTTGTATGCAGGTTTCCAGGACACCAAACTTTCAGATACTATGGAAAAGACCCAGCAGCAGCAAAGGGAATACAGTTTACACTGACAGGCTCTGCTCTGTGAAGTGCTCCCAACATGACAATCCCCTTCAGTGGAAGATGTGGCCCATGCCACCAAGTGCCAGATGTCACAAATGTTTTGTCTGAGCACAGCATGGATGCCTGTGCTTCCCCAAGAGATTTAGTGTGAGGCAACTTACCCCTGCCCTCTCCTCAGCTTCAGGGCTTTCACAGGAGCACAGTCCCTGCGGGTTGCTCGGCGGCATGTCCATTCCTCTTGCTCCTATGAAACCAAAGACATTTTATTTCCCACAGAACAATGTGCACATCTGAGAGTTTGCTTTGCTTTGTGACCATTTCTACCAGCAGTGCTCTGTTGCCAGCCTGCTCCCTGCTCCCTGAGGGTGTGGTAGGACAGCCCTGCCTGCCAGGTCTTGCTCTCACACCCCCTGGGAGCCCTGACAGACGTGACTGGTTGTTCTGCACTCACCTGTGTAGCCATGCTCCAGGTGTGCCTGTACTCAATCCATCCCATCCTATCCCATCCCATCCCATCCCATCCCATCCCATCCCATCCCATCCCATCCCATCCCATCCCATCCCATCCCATCCCATGGTGAAGTCAGAGGATTTTCCAGCCTTTCTGTGTATCCTGAAGAAAGGAACAACTAAGAGTGTCTAGGAACCTAACAGATCATTGTGTTAGTGAACACCATTAGATTGTCACCCAGGAAGTATCCACCACTAATCAGATGAGGTTGCAGACACAGCTTGCAGGCCATGGGGTGGGCAGCCTGTGAGTCTCACCTGGAAGAGGAACCTCTGCAATTTTATTTCTACATCAAGCTTAAGGCCTGAAGAGGAAGTTAGGAATGTATCTGCAGATTTCACCTTAGAGACAAGCTTGGTTAAGCAAAGGTAGCCACAGACTGCTGCTTAATAGCTTTTGGGTTTTCCACAACAGTGTCAGTAACTACAATAAGTCATGGTAGACTAAAGTCAGGTTAAATAGCTTGATGCTCACTAAATCATGAAATAAAATTACAGGGGATACAGATTCTCCTCTGTACAGAGTAAGGATATATAAGGATTTATACATCATCTCCAGTAGCACTGTTGAATGAACACCTTCATGCTGAGCATATGTGAACAATGCTCCTTGTGCTACCATAGCACTGTATGCACTTTCTAAATTTGAAATACTTCCCAAGCAATAACACAGCTTCAAATGCCTCTGCAGTCATTGGTTAACACACAGATATTCCTGCCCTCCTCTGTTTCTTCACTCTGTAATCTTCAGCGTCTCTCTAAAAACCACTGGTGGTTTTATACACTCCTCAGTTGTGTTGTGATTACTTATGCAAAATAAGCTTTGCATCAGTGTTTCCCTTTGCTTTTCTGTTGGTCCAGCAATCAGCAGCACACATGGACTCTGCTATAGCCTGAGATACAGTTGTTATATGACCTTTGGTTATACGTACACAGTGACCACATGCCTGGTCTTTCTTTCTAAAAATATTGGCTGGGGGGCTTCTCTGTTTGTGGCAGCCAGAAAGAGACATCTTTTCCTCTGGGGGAAGATAATAAAAAATGTCAGTGCAACTTATGTGCTAAAATACTGTAGGTGATTTTAAATTATTTCAGCAAAGGTTCTTTGGACCTGAGCCCTTCCCTTCCCACATGCTGAGCTGTGGTGTCTGTATGGCTCACCGAGCCAACAGGTGGCCTCTAGCTGGGTTTAAAGACTGAATTTAAATGTGTGAAAGTGCGTAATAATGAGACAGGGAGATTATTTTTTTCTTGTTGTGATCTCAGCATTCTGGAGAACTCCACAAAGCCAGTGGTCCAACCTACTTTATCACAGGTTTCATCCCTCCTTAGCATTCATCTCTGCTGTGATGCCCCTGGAGCACTGCTGCTTTGGAAGTGGTGCTGCTGGAAAGGTACCTACTGCACTTTTTCTATTTTTTATTTTTTTCTCTTTATTTATTCATTTCCAGCTCACTTTGATAGCCTTGTTCATGCTGTGCAGACTGGGCTAATCTCAGGCCAAAAGGATCCTCCTTCCTATATGTCCATAGAGCATTTTAACATGGTGGAACTCATTCTCTGCTGATAGCTGTATACTCCTGCTATACAAGTGGAGATGTAAAGCAGAGTTGTGTGCCCTTTTTTAACACATCACAAAACAATCTCTTACTGTTTAGTTCCCTGTAAGTCCTTTTCTGCAGTATATTTGGAAATACTGGACCTTCAGCATTTTGTCCTTACACAGATGAATGCATTATTGCAAATATCCTAACTGTCCTTATTGCCATTTTTTCATTATCAACTAATTGTGCAGTAGGTGTATGGATCAGAACATGGGGCCAGTGTGTGCTGCAGTCTCTAGATCTATTCTGCAAATATTTCCAAGATTGGATGTCAGACTAGATTTAGTCTGATTCCCTGGACTGAATGTTACCACAGTTCCCGAAGGACTAATGCTTGATTCGAATATTTGTGTTTCCACTAGGGTTTGTAGAGTAGTATTTCATGTGTCCCTGGAGAAGACTTTTCTGATTCAATTTCCTCCAAAAGCACTCTCTCCTGTGACTCAACACTATCATCACACTGTGTGAATCACTTCCTTTTGAACCAGTCATAAGTATATTTGAGGAAAAGGGAAGAATTCACTGAAAAGCTTGACACTGTTCTCAGCTAAAATGCTAATGTAGACGCAGCCTATGCACACAAAATAAAGGACCGTCTGGTGATCTGTGTGCTAAATGGGTATGTGTACTGTCTAATTTCACACCTATGCCATGACTAACATTCTGCATAACCCTTGGTAGGTGCTGGAATGGACTTAATTGTCCACTGATATGATCCATTGTTATGGCAACACATGAAAGATTAAAAAAAGAGCATCACACCAGTAACACATGTACTTAACCAGGAAAAGAAAAATAAGTAATGAAAGTCCAAGTTCTAGAAACTAACACACATAAGAAAATGATAGATTTCCCACAAATCTCACAGACTTCCAAATACGGTAAGCATCAGTAGACTTCACATTTATACTCTGTATTTGGTGATGGGCCATAGTGTGGACCTGTGTCTCAGTCTGCATGAAAAACAGAGCAATTTGGTAATCATCCCTTGATTAAAGAAAAATCCTAAGCATCCTTTGACGTGTTGTAATGACTTCACAGAGTACCTGTTCATGCTGCCATTAGCAGAGCTAAAGTTTTACATCTCTCATCGTCTGCACAGCAAAGATGGAGTAACTCAACCAGAACAGCTGCAAGGCAGCTCCATCAGCACTATTTGGGGCTCAATGGCTTTTCATCCATCTCTGTGCATGCTAGCTCCAGTTCTGTGTAACACTGTGCTGAGTTATTTGTTTCCTTTTATTTGCTGTTGATTTCAGCTGTGAATAGGGTTTGATGGATGACAGGAATTTAACAATAAAGAGGACTGGACAATAGGACAGGAATGAAGCTGAGCTAACAGTCTTTTTCCTTAAGAGACAAACCCAGGCAAACTTGGGAGAGAAATCAAGGGACAGCTACTGAGAAAGAATGTGGGCTGGACTGTCAGCTACCCTGCATAAGCCAGGAGAGAAAGCAGCAAATGTTGTCAAGACAGGAGGGTGATGATCAAGTTCAAGATTCCACCATCTCCTGGTGATGAGGTTGGCAGTGGGAGTGAAGAATGTAGACAAAATAGGAAGTATTTCTAAGAGATCTGGAAAACTATTGTGTACTCAATGCTCCTAAGAAGCAAATGGAGAATGTAGCAGTTTTTTTTTTTTTTTAATTACAGTTCTTCATGGCCAGCCCTGTGACCATAGGGGAAGCAGTCTCCCTTGGTTAGCTGAGCCCTGGGGCAGTACACTCAACTCAAGGGGGCTTGCTTAAGTCTGCCTCAGTCTGTCAACATCTTTAGGTTTCAGCTCTACTCCTACAGAAGTAGTCTGGAGAAAGAAAAGAAACCTTAAAATGCAATTCAACTACCAAAATGTGACATTTCTAGAAGGGTACACAACCTACTTAGAAAATATTTATGAGTCCATAAAAGTAAATAAATAAACAAATAAATAAAAATTCCTAATCCAAAACAAAAACAAAAACAGAAACCACAAATTGAAAGTCTTAATTTTGCTGTTTGTTCTAGCACCTGAGTGCTCTGTGTTATGCTTTCAGGGCATAGACTCCACTGCTGTGTCTTTAAACTGGTAGGAGGCAACCTCCAGCCCTGTCCCATTAGACTGCTAGCTCAGGGGCAGGCTGTATCCATCTACAGCCTGGCATCCTACATCTTCTTGCAAAATAAACCAACCAGCAGTTGGTGCAGATTATGAAGAGATAGGTTGCCATGTAAGAGCAGCTAATCAGGGAACTTATTTAAGAAGAGGATTTGTCTCCTCAAAGGAAAAAGTAGATAAAGCACTTATGAGTATTCACCAGGAAAACACCTGCAGTGACTGAATCATACTAAATCAAGCCTCCTTCATTTCATATGTTATATTCATTTATGCCTGCTATGAAAGGTTAGCGCTTAGTCAATGTTCACTTGCAAAACAGCCGTAGCTGTCTAGCATGTATTATCCTCTTCAGGTTATTTGTGGGAGCAGAGCCGGGTTATTTGTGGGAGCACGTTCAGTCTCTTTCAGTGCCAAGGAAAGTTGCATATATGTACCAAAAGAATATTTACTGCTCCTGGTTTGGACTTCAGCTCCTGAAGGGTACTGCCATCTCAGCTCTACTACAGTCTGCTGCTCACCAGAGTGTGCCCTGCCCTTGCCAGACTGGAAGAAAGCAGGCCAGCTCCAACCACATAAATCCCAGATCACCACTAAACTGGCCTGTTTGGTCTTGAAGAGGCGAGGGGTGGGATTCATTAGAACAACTGTTTTCACTTTACTTGAACCACAGGGATTCCTGTTGTTTCTCTGTCTGCCTTCTTTCAGCTATATTCAACTTGTCATTAAAAACTAAAACTAAATTATGTCCTCATGTTGCTATCTTGGCAATGTCCATCTAAGCCAGCAGACAGATGCCATGTTAAACTACAAACTACAGTTATAGTAGTGAATAACAAAAGGTCACTGAGAAAAAAAAATGGAGAGAGAAAAAAATCTCAGAGACCATCTAGGGAAAAAGATCTTTCTGCAGGAGTTCTGATATTTATTTATTGAACCACAAAATGGCTTGATGGCTTCACAGAGTTCCAGAATGGGAGAGGTCTCTCATGAACATGAAGGCTAAGATATAATTCAAGTGGAAAAGAAAACTGCTCATTTATCTGTCTTTTGCAGTTAGTTTTCTTTAACATATGCTGTGTTTAGGAATCTCGTCCTTGCTATATTTTGAAACAGTAGTAAGTAAGCTTTCTTACCCTTTAGGGAAAGGAAACATAGTAAAGAAAATATGCCCTTGAAGGTTCATCTCTAAGTGTTAAGAAAATATTTTAGTCTCAGTTTACATAGAATCTTCACTCTGAGCCAAACTACTATAGAGATTGCTGTTGATGCCATTTCCCTTGTGATGTGGCTGTCTCTCTCTGGTAGCAATTGTCTTAAGATTTAATCTATTTTTCTGCATCTGATAGTGGCATTATTCACTGGGATGGATGAACAGATTGTAGAGCTAATGGCATAATTTCTTTTGCTGATTTGCTTATTTTTCTTCCAGAGGATGCTTTTATGCTTTTTTTTTTTTTTTTCCTTCTTTTCTTTTTCTCTCCCCTCAACCCCAGCTTTTATTGTCTGATGTATTTTGGACTTATATACAAATAAACAAATATGGCAGAAACCTCTCTTGTAAGGTTAATGTGAGGGAAATCACACCTCTTTGTGTACCATTAGAAAGTAGTCTTGCCTGGTGTCACTCCTCAGAGGGTGCTGGCTGGGTCATGACCACACCAGGAGCACTGTGCTGCATCTTTACAAAGAATGGATATCAGAGACTCAGTAGAAATCTTACATACACACTTTAGTTGCAGGTGTTATGGTGCCATTTTGGGAATCCCCAAAACGTTTCCATTTGTAGTTACAGGTGGAGTAGTCAAAGCCATCACAGATCTTCACCAGTAGGATGTATCAGATCCCTTCCAGGCTGTCAGGAGTGGTTTGAACTAGCCCAGGCTAGCAATATTCCAGAGTTGCTAAGCATACTTCAGTTGTATGGGAAGTCATGACAGCTATAGTCTAAGCCGTTTGTTATGAGATCATGCAACACTTTACGCAAACTTTGTTCCTTATTTGTTTTAACCAGGAATTTCTGTGTACCAACATAATTTCTGGTGATCAACAGTAACAAACCCATTGCTAACATGAACTGACTAAACTAATATGTGTTTGTATTGTGCATGTATTTATTTCAGTTTTCTTTACAGTGGGCAAAACTCTTCCAACAGTTGGAAGTAGTCACATAAAAGAGCTGCCAATGTACTAGAGACTTCACCATTTCTTCTACAAAGTAAGCATAAATCACTCACAGCCATAATCTACATATATATATATATTTTTTTTTTTTTTGCAATGAAACCTTAAGTATAGACCAGACCTAGGGTTAAAGCTATTCTAGGAGAATAAGATTGCAGTGTTGTTTAGAAAATTGCTCCCAATCTCAGCGTTCTTGTTCACAGTGAACAGCTTATGATGAAATTGAGAGAGAAACACTGAAGCTTTTAGAAGAAAAAAATGTCTGCAGGAAATAAGCTAGAACTCTGACATGAATTGGGAGGTAGAAAGAAGGCAAAAACTGGTAATTTGGTTTCTCCTACTCATAATAATTTGTCTTGGAGTACATTCTCTTATTTGGAAATGCTTGGTAAAAAGGGTGATGTCCTATGATTAAGAGAGCAGATATCCTCCTAGCTTTGTCTGGTGTTAGTTCTTGCATGTGGAGGCTGTTCAGCAAAACAACGAGTTCATTGCCTTGCACAAGGGTTCAGAAATAGCAGGGAGCTCCCTGAATGCTATAAAGGGAAGCACAAGTGACTCATGCAAATTCTTTTTAATCATGACTTCTTAAGCTCAATTGCAGAGAGAAACTGGATCCAAGAGAACTTCTAGCACTATTGATGCAATGCAGGCAGCAAGAGCAAATGAATTGGAAAGATAATCTGCTACTGATAAACATGCTAAGCTACTGGGAGAAAGAAAAGCCATCAGTTACACAAACAGTGCTGGAAGTGCACGTCTGTATTGCAGTGAGGGAGACAAATTGCTCGTAGTGCTCATTTCACTGCATCTGCCTAAAGGTTTTCCTGACTCTGAGAAATGCACATGTGTAAATATCACAAAGAAGAGCTTCTTACCCTCTCAACAGAGCCAACAGAGAGAAATACAAGATCTGCATTCAATGCATTTAGCTGCAAATTTATCAACTGTCTCTGTTGAGGTGGTGGGGATGGGAGGAAAGTGATCCCCCTTTTTATATAAACTGTATCTTTAGATGACTCTTCCAATTATGATTGTCCGGTCTTCCTCTTGCAAAGCAACCTGTGTAACTCAACAGGGTAAATCCTTACATGTGTCAGATTGCATTACTTTGGAGGAGGGACAGTCATACTCTGCTGACATTTGGCTGCAGGTAATAGAGTGCATGTAAGAGAACTTATCACTGTCAATATTCCTCTCACAACTCATGACCTCCTTCTGTGTGACATTTTGGATCTGCTTTGCAACTGAAGGTGTGGCAAAAGTGGCAGGTTCACTGAAGGTGTATTAGAAGTGGTTGGACTACACACACTCTGACTGAACACAATTCTGACATACACCCTGGTGGATTTAGAAATAATCAGATATAACTTGTTCTGAAAAGCTCCCTTCCACTCTGCTAAAAAAGCCATGGTGCAAGATTTTTGCAGATGACATGGAAGTTAAACAAATAAAACAAGGTGGTTTTGCAGCAAAAGCCCTTGAAGGACTACTTCAGACTTTCACAAGGCAATAGCAAGATCCCCGAGCAGAACAAGGGTGGGCTCATCTGCCTTACTAGATAGTAGTTAAGGGTCAAACTGCAGTGAGGTAGACCTAGCCCAGACCGTCTGGATTGTCCTAATGTTTGATCGCTAGTTTTTCTTTGTGAGTTCAGATTCTTCTTTTGAGTTAAGATTCTACTGTCGGTTGCTTTGAAGTAATGTGCAACTTTTCTATCAGACAACTTTGTATGAACCCTTCATTGCAAAGTTAAAACTGCCAGTTTTACTTGACAGCAGATAGATTACTTAATGCCTTGTTATTGTCTTCTTCTGTTTTGGTAAAGAGTGATGTGTAAAGTATGAAGGAACACTTCTCAACCCTGTATTTATGCTATATATATGCTAGTGAGAATCATGCAAATTCTGCAACAGCGGATTCATATCTTGCTCTTCCATAGACACATGCATGGGAGATAAGAGGTGCAGGTGGACTGCTGCTATCATGTCAGGAGCCATGTCAGTGCTGGAAAGCCATGTAATCTTATCACAGTGGAAGCAGAGTGGATCCTTCCAACCCAGATATTTTGATATATAGATCTATTGTCTGTGAGCAGAGATCCTGATCACTGAACAGGGTTTGTACCTTTATAGTCAAGTTAAAATCGCTGCTTTATGCAAGGCTAAAATAATCTGATTTTTAACAAAATGAGATCAGAAATAACATCCAGATGCTTAAGGACAAAGACACCTGTCTTCACCTAAACTTAGTTGTGCTGCATGGTAATCAGTTTCAGTCATTTCAGAGGGAGTACTTACAGAGTAAGTTATGGCTCAATTAGAGAAGATGCATCAGGCTCTGGTCACTGTGGATGTTTGGAAATTTTAGAAAATGACATATAATTAGGAAAAATTATAGTGTTTTCTTTCAAAGTACTATTTGTTTTCCCAAAAAAAGCAAATCAGCAACCAAACATAAGATCCAGATATGGTATATCCTCCTCAGTTACTCAAATATCACCTCCCCAGAATTAAAATAGGCAGTGAAATATTTCATTTTCCAGCCACAAAATTCAAAAGAGGCATAATTTTCTGGTCGAAACTCCTGAGATGTTTCTTATCCAAACCATATGCTTGAAAAAGTTCAATAAGGAATTGCTTGACTCTCTAATACAGGAAAAGATAAAGTGCTTTGAAAGCAAAATAAAAGAAAATAAAATATGACACTGGTATCATGACATTGGGTTATATTTTACACTTAAATGCTTAATATTTAAGGAAGGATCACAGTTAGTGTGCAATGCTGGGTGATGCCACATCAATCACCTTCCAACCAATACTTAGAGCATTATGAGACAAGCTGTGTTTCATGAGTACTTTTTGAGTCCTGCTCTCACAGGGATGGTCTAACTGGATGTAATTTTCTGTCTTTTTTTTTTTTTTTTTTTTTTTTTTTTTTTTTCCTGTAATTGTCCCACACTTTAGGATTTCATGTAAGGAAAGCATCCTGAAACCTGGATTCTGTCTGGCAGCCCCACCAAACTTCAGTAGCAATAAACATGACTGGAGAAAAAAAAAAAATTGTGTTTTCACTCTGTACTTCCGAAACAGACACAGGCCAAGGATCTCTCATTCCCAATTCAGAGCCTGAGCCCTGGGCCCAGCTGGAGGAGTGCTGAGGCTCAGGAAAACTTAGCTAACCTCCCTTAAAAATGTAGCTCTTGCACTGTATGTCCATCTCACTCCACCTGACTTATTTCCTTCGATCTCTCCATTCCCCCCTTTGAGAAAGAAGCACAAGAAATGAGGAGTTTTGATAGAGTTAAATGTCTTCCCAGGAGAATTAGCTATCCTGTTGAGAAAAAGCAATGCAGAGCCTGTACCAGACTATCGATAAACATTTTTCACAGCTTTCATCTTGACAATAAGCCCATAATGCCAGTGGAATAGAGCATGAAAAGAGCATAAAATTACATCACGGCTTGAATTAACTTTCATATTACCTGTAACTTGAATACTGATTGCTTCTGTGCCAGAGTTATTACTTTTATAACATTTTAAACTGTAACATTTTAAAGAGGCAGCTTGTTCTGTAGAGAGATTCCAGCTCTGAAATCAACCGAAGACCATGAAATTTCAAAAGGTTTAAGACTAAGCCCCCAAATGTCAGGCTACACATTCAATCCTTTCCTGTTTGCAAAACTAAGGTTGGAATGTAGCAAGCTGAATTTTTTGTGAATTTCTTATATTTCCAAATTCAGCAAGTATTAGGCAGCCTCTGGTTGAAAGAATCACTGTGCTTTTATGTCAAGTCCTGCCTGGAATGTGAAATTGTAGAGACATAATGAAAAGATGAGAGTTTTCTTTCTTTCTCTCTTTCTTTCCTTTTCCTTCTTTCCTTTCTTTCCTCTCTTTCTTTCTTTCTTTCTTTCTTTCTTTCTTTCTTTCTTTCTTTCTTTCTTTCTTTCTTTCTTTCTTTCTTTCTTTCTTTCTTTCTTTCTTTCTTCCTTCCTTCCTTCCTTCCTTCCTTCCTTCCTTCCTTCCTTCCTTCCTTCCTTCCTTCCTTCCTTCCTTCCTTCCTTTTCTTTCTTTCTTTCTTTCTTTCTTTCTTCTTTCTT